>NW_024401151.1:0-155641 GCF_905171765.1 Bufo bufo
CAGTATTTTATAGTGTGACTCTTGGAGTCTGGTAGACGTGATTTGGGGAATTGAGGAATGTAGTATTGCCGTGGTTTCTTGCTCATTGAATGTTTTGTTTAATTCTTTGGACCAGCTAGACAGGAATGATGGGGATGACACTTTGTTATTGACAATGGAGTAAAACTTAGAAATTCCATGGCTTATGGAAGTCTTATTTATCATTAGCTTGGTAAGATCGTGTTCGCTATTTTGAGTCATAACTTGAGAACTTAGCTCTAAGAGGTGCTTCGTTATTTTGTCGTATTCTTTTTTATTAAATTTGGGGAGATCACTACTTTCTAAATATTTGGTGTATTCCATTGGCGAAGTGGCTGAGTAAATGGCTTTCAAAGGTATCATATAGCCCTTGGGGTGTGAGGTGATTTTATACCTAATCAGTCTCCAACCGTTTGGGATTGATGCTAGCAAGGGGAGTTCCAGGCAATTAGGGAATGGGATGGTATGTTTTTTGACAAGATTATGCCAAACGTGGATAGCATGTTTGGTGTAGGGGTTGTCAATTTTAGCATATAGATGTTTATTGCTCTTGGTCTTCCAGATCAGGTAATGGAGGGGGCATGGTGCACATCCCTCTTCCAAATCTACCCAGAGTTTTCTGGGTGGAAAAACATTCCATTCTTTAATACGAGTCAGGGTCGCAGCAGCGCTATAGTTACCAATATCCGGAAGACCAAGCCCACCCCTATGTTTAGGTCTCGTCAGGATATCAAACGATAGCCTGTTTTGCCCTCGCTTCCATATGAAGGAAAGAATCTTTCTTTTAATAGCTGTGTAAAATTTTTGGGTAATGCCATAGGAATACCTTGGAGGAAGTATAGAACCCTGGGGAGGGTGATCATCTTAATTAAATTAATACGACCAAACCACGAAATGTATAGGTCATTCCATTCTTCTAGGTCAGTCTTTATTTTCTGCATGAGAGTGGTGAAATTTAACCGGTAGATGTCATTTAGGTTATTTGCGATATTCACGCCTAGATATTTGAAATATGTAGCTGTTGGTTTGAGGCCACTAATCGATTTTATTGAATCCCATGTGCGGCTATTTATGTTAACATTATAAATCGTAGATTTGGTTAAATTAACTTTGAAAAAAGATAAAGTACCAAACTGGTCTAGTTCCGATAGAAGATTTGGGATAGAGGTGAGCGGGTTGGTGATAAAAAATAATATGTCGTCTGCATAAGCTGCAGCCTTATGAGTAAGTCTATCTGTTTTTAAACCTGATATGTTATTGTTCTGTCTTATTTTGGCTAGAAGTGGTTCAAGAGAAATAATAAATAAGAGGGGAGACAATGGGCACCCCTGCCTAGTGCCATTTCGGATTTTAAAACCTTGAGAGACAGTACCATTCACCAATATCCGTGCTGAAGGAGTGGTGTACAGAGCCTGTATTTTCTTGATAAAGGAGACAGGAAGACCGAACCTGGAGAGGGTAGCCATCAGAAAACTCCAATTAAGCCTATCAAAAGCTTTTTCCGCATCAGTTGAGATAAAAGCTAAGGGTATCTTATTCTTTTTACAGTACTCCATGCCTAACAAGGCCTTCATGATGTTGTCCTTGGCCTCCCCTCCAGGCATAAAGCCCACCTGCTCTGGGTTTATAATTGTGGGTAAGATGGATTGCATTCTGTTAGCCAGAACTTTGGCATAAATCTTTAAATCATTGTTCAGGAGTGAAATTGGGCGGTAATTTTGGCATAGTGTGGGGTCTTTATCCTCTTTAGGGATAAGTGTGATATTAGCTGTCATTGTTTCCTGTCTAAAACTATTAGATAGACCGACTTCATTGAAATATTTAGTAATGTGGGGAATCAAAATTTCTTTGTATTTTTTATAATAGAAAATTCCGAAGCCGTCCGGTCCCGGACATTTACCAGACGGCAGCGTTGTAATTGCTTCTTCTATTTCGGCCTGGGAAAAAGGGGATTCTAACTTTTCTTTTTGAATTTTGTCAAGGCTTGGCAGATGTATCTGCTCAAGATAACCTTGGATGGCCTCATCCGTAGGGTTCGAGACCAATTCAGCACCCTGCAAATCATAAAGCTTACTATAATAATCGCGAAAGACTTCTGCTATTTTATCACTCAACTGTTCTATATTTCCTTTCTCGTTTCTGATCTTATGGATAGTGGTTTTATTTCTCTGTTTTTGCGTCAGTTTTGCTAGATCCCTTCCACATTTGTTTGCATGGATGAAGTGCCTGAATTTACTCATAAATAGATATCTCTCAGATTCCTTGTTTAAGGCTTCTTTGAATTCCATTCTAAGTTTTATAAGTTGTCTTTCGGTATCTTTAGCGCATGTCTTTTTATGCGATTTTTCTAAACTTTGTATTTTAGTTGTTAGGTCTAAGATCTTTTGCCTTTTTTCCCTTTTTTTCCTCGCTCCAATTTGCATCAAGTGTCCCCTAACAACAGCTTTATGAGCTTCCCATAAGGTAGCCCAGGAGATATCTTCTTTATTGTTTTCCTCAAAGAAAAATTTTATTTGTGCGGCAATGAAATTGGAGTCTGGGTTTGAAGTTATCAGAGTGTCATTAAGTTGCCAATTAAAGGGCCTGGTACTTTTGTCCCCCGCGGATAAAGTAACTATAAGTGGTGCGTGATCTGAGTGTAAGAAACAGTCATATTTCGCTCCACAAATTGTGTCGAGTGTGTTATGTTTTACATATATCTGATCTATACGTGAATATTGGTTATGTACCGTTGAGAAATAAGAATAATCTCTTTCCCCAGGGTTGTAAAATCTCCAGGCATCTATAAGCAGTCTATCATGAGAACGCCACAGATTCTAGACACTATCTTAGGCCCAGATGCTGGAATCTGCCATACACACACTGATTTTTGACTCAGCACACTGCTGTCTACAGAACACCACAGATTAAAGACACTCTAGAGGGGGCCCAGAGCATTGGAATCTGCAATACAATTATTCCTGATGTAGTTTCAGCATTGAATACAGAACGCCACAGATTCTAGACACTATCTTAGGCCCAGATTGCTGGAATCTGCCATACACACACTGTTTTCTGACTTAGCACACTGCTGTCTACAGAACACCACAGATTAAAGACACTCTAGAGGGCCCAGAGCATTGGAATCTGCAATACCATGTTTCCTGATGTAGTTTCAGCATTGTATACAGAACGCCACAGATTCTAGACACTATCTGAGGCCCAGATTGCTGGAATCCTCCATACACACACTGTTTTCTGACTCAGCACACTGCTGTCTACAGAACACCACAGATTAAAGACACTCTAGAGGGCCCAGAGCATTGGAATCTGCAATACCATGTTTCCTGATGTAGTTTCAGCATTGTATACAGAACGCCACAGATTCTAGACACTATCTTAGGCCCAGATTGCTGGAATCTGCCATACACACACTGTTTTCTGACTCTAGCTCACTGCTGTCTACAGAACCCCACAGATTAAAGACACTCTAGAGGGCCCAGAGCATTGGAATCTGCAATACCATGTTTCCTGATGTATTTTCAGCATTGTATACAGAACGCCACAGATTCTAGACACTATCTTAGGCCCAGATTGCTGGAATCTGCCATACACACACTGTTTCTGACTCAGCACACTGCTGTCTACAGAACACCACAGATTAAAGACACTCTAGAGGGCCCAGAGCATTGGAATCTGCAATACAATGTTTCCTGATGTAGTTTCAGCATTGTATACAGAACGCCACAGATTCTAGACACTACCTTAGGCCCAGATTGCTGGAATCTGCCATACACACACTGTTTTCTGACTCAGCACACTGCTGTCTACAGAACACCACAGATTAAAGCACTCTGGAGGGCCCAGAGCATTGGAATCTGCAATACAATGTTTCCTGATGTAGTTTCAGCATTGTATACAGACGCCACAGATTCTAAGACACTATATTAGGCCCAGATTGCTGGAATCTGCATACACAACACTGTTTTCTGACTCAGCACACTGCTGTCTACAGAACACCACAGATTAAAGACACTCTAGAGGGCCCAGAGCATTGGAATCTGCAATACATGTTTCCTGATGTAGTTTCAGCATTGTATACAGAACGCCACAGATTCTAGACACTATCTTAGGCCCAGATTGCTGGAATCTGCCATACACACACTGTTTTCTGACTCAGCACACTGCTGTCTACAACGATTAAAGACACGTCTGCAATACCATGTTTCCTGATGTAGTTTCAGCATGTTACACAGATTCTAATCTTCTTATCCCCACAACTGTTTTCTGACTTAGCACACTGCTGTACACACCACAGATTAATGACACTCTAGAGGGCCCAGAGCATTGGAATCTGCAATACCATGTTTCCTGATGTAGTTTCAGCATTGTATACAGAACGCCACAGATTCTAGACACTATCTTAGGCCCAGATTGCTGGAATCTGCCATACACACACTGTTTTCTGACTTAGCACACTGCTGTCTACAGAACACCACAGATTAAATGACAATCTAGAGGGGCCCAGAGCATTGGAATCTGCAATACAATGTTTCCTGATGTAGTTTCAGCATTGTATACAGAACGCCACAGATTCTAGACACAATCTTAGGGCCCAGATTGCTGGAATCTGCCAAACACACACTGTTTTTCTGACTCAGCACACTGCTGTCTACAGAACACCACAGATTAAAGACACTCTAGAGGGCCCAGAGCATTGGAATCTGCAATACAAATGTTTCCTGATGTAAGTTTCAGCATTGTATACAGAACGCCACAGATTCTAGACACTATCTTAGGCCCAGATTGCTGGAATCTGCCATACACACACTGTTTTCTGACTCAGCACACTGCTGTCTACATAACACCACAGATTAAAGACACTCTAGAGGGCCCAGAGCATTGGAATCTGCAATACAATGTTTCCTGATGTAGTTTCAGCATTGTATACAGAACACCACAGATTAAAGACACTCTAGAGGGCCCAGATTGCTGGAATCTGCCATACACACACTGTTTTCTGACTTAGCACACTGCTGTCTACAGAACACCACAGATTAAAGACACTCTAGAGGGCCCAGAGCATTGGAATCTGCAATACCATGTTTCCTGATGTAGTTTCAGCATTGTATACAGAACGCCACAGATTCTAGACACTATCTTAGGCCCAGATTGCTGGAATCTGCCATACACACACTGTTTTCTGACTCAGCACACTGCTGTCTACAGAACACCACAGATTAAAGACACTCTAGAGGGCCCAGAGCATTGGAATCTGCAATACCATGTTTCCTGATGTAGTTTCAGCATTGTATACAGAACGCCACAGATTCTAGACACTATCTTAGGCCCAGATTGCTGGAATCTGCCATACACACACTGTTTTCTGACTCAGCACACTGCTGTCTACAGAACACCACAGATTAAAGACACTCTAGAGGGCCCAGAGCATTGGAATCTGCAATACCATGTTTCCTGATGTAGTTTCAGCATTGTATACAGAACGCCACAGATTCTAGACACTATCTTAGGCCCAGATTGCTGGAATCTGCCATACACACACTGTTTTCTGACTCAGCACACTGCTGTCTACAGAACACCACAGATTAAAGACACTCTAGAGGGCCCAGAGCATTGGAATCTGCAATACCATGTTTCCTGATGTAGTTTCAGCATTGTATACAGAACGCCACAGATTCTAGACACTATCTTAGGCCCAGATTGCTGGAATCTGCCATACACACACTGTTTTCTGACTCAGCACACTGCTGTCTACAGAACACCACAGATTAAAGACACTCTAGAGGGCCCAGAGCATTGGAATCTGCAATACCATGTTTCCTGATGTAGTTTCAGCATTGTATACAGAACGCCACAGATTCTAGACACTATCTTAGGCCCAGATTGCTGGAATCTGCCATACACACACTGTTTTCTGACTCAGCACACTGCTGTCTACAGAACACCACAGATTAAAGACACTCTAGAGGGCCCAGAGCATTGGAATCTGCAATACCATGTTTCCTGATGTAGTTTCAGCATTGTATACAGAACGCCACAGATTCTAGACACTATCTTAGGCCCAGATTGCTGGAATCTGCCATACACACACTGTTTTCTGACTCAGCACACTGCTGTCTACAGAACACCACAGATTAAAGACACTCTAGAGGGCCCAGAGCATTGGAATCTGCAATACCATGTTTCCTGATGTAGTTTCAGCATTGTATACAGAACGCCACAGATTCTAGACACTATCTTAGGCCCAGATTGCTGGAATCTGCCATACACACACTGTTTTCTGACTCAGCACACTGCTGTCTACAGAACACCACAGATTAAAGACACTCTAGAGGGCCCAGAGCATTGGAATCTGCAATACCATGTTTCCTGATGTAGTTTCAGCATTGTATACAGAACGCCACAGATTCTAGACACTATCTTAGGCCCAGATTGCTGGAATCTGCCATACACACACTGTTTTCTGACTCAGCACACTGCTGTCTACAGAACACCACAGATTAAAGACACTTAGAGGGCCCAGAGCATTGGAATCTGCAATAACCTGTTTCCTGATGTAGTTTCAGCATTGTATACAGAACGCCACAGATTCTAGACACTATCTTAGGCCCAGATTGCTGGAATCTGCCATACACACACTGTTTTCTGACTCAGCACACTGCTGTCTACAGAACACCACAGATTAAAGACACTCTAGAGGGCCCAGTGCATTGGAATCTGCAATACAATGTTTCCTGATGTAGTTTCAGCATTGTATACAGAACGCCACAGATTCTAGACACTATCTTAGGCCCAGATTGCTGGAATCTGCCATTACACACACTGTTTTCTGACTCAACACACTGCTGTCTACAGAACACCACAGATTAAAGACACTCTAGAGGGCCCAGAGCATTGGGAATCTGCCAATACAATGTTTCCTGATGTAGTTTCAGCATTGTATACAGAACGCCACAGATTCTAGACACTATCTTAGGCCCAGATTGCTGGAATCTGCCATACACACACTGTTTTCTGACTCAGCACACTGCTGTCTACAGAACACCACAGATTAAAGACACTCTAGAGGGCCCAGAGCATTGGAATCTGCAATACAATGTTTCCTGATGTAGTTTACAGCATTGTATACAGATACGCCACAGATTCTTGTAAATTTTTGTTTTATTAACAAATATAATAGCAAAAAATACAAGTTTAACAAAAAATATAAAATGAGATAACATCACCATTATACATGGAAGTTAGCATATATTATAACCTGTTGAGTCATCACAGGAATAACATTTCCTAATTTTAAGAAAGCATATTAAACAAAGTATTTATTTGACAGAAATATCAATATATATCAGTTCAAAGCTGATTTATAAAATGGTGAAAGGAAAAGAAAGGGTGGGGGGGGGAGGGGAGAGGAAAGGGAGACAAAAACTAGGGGTCAAACATTGTGGGGGAAAATAAAAAGTTGTCACATGTTTTATTCTATAGTTCGAGAGCAAAAGAGAAAAGAAGAATATTTAGTAATACAAATGTATAGACTTTAATCAAAGAACTTAGACAGTTTTCCAGTGGAGATGTAATCATACCATTTGGACCAGATCCCGAGGTATCTCTTAGGGTTGTCAGCAATTGTCCATTTGAGTTTTTCAAAGCGACTGATAGTTACAACTTCCTCCATCCAGTCCTGAATAGACGGAACCTCCGTACTAAGCCAGTGTCTGGGGATTATGGTTTTTAATGCAGCTATTAAAAAGGGAAACAGGCGGTCTTTAATGGCGCTGTGGTTTTTATTGTATAGCCCAAGCAGAACAAGTTCTGCATCTACTTTTATTTGTGAACCATATATTTCTGTAATAATGTGGTCAAATTTTTCCCACAGTGGCACAATTTTGGGACAGGAGTACCAAATATGGGTTATGGATCCAATTCCTTCACCACATCTCCAACAGTGTGCAGGAATTTCGGGGTTGATTTTATTTAGAATGACAGGGGTCCTGTACCATCTGGACAGTATTTTATAGTGTGACTCTTGGAGTCTGGTAGACGTGATTTGGGGAATTGAGGAATGTAGTATTGCCGTGGTTTCTTGCTCATTGAATGTTTTGTTTAATTCTTTGGACCAGCTAGACAGGAATGATGGGGATGACACTTTGTTATTGACAATGGAGTAAAACTTAGAAATTCCATGGCTTATGGAAGTCTTATTTATCATTAGCTTGGTAAGATCGTGTTCGCTATTTTGAGTCATAACTTGAGAACTTAGCTCTAAGAGGTGCTTCGTTATTTTGTCGTATTCTTTTTTATTAAATTTGGGGAGATCACTACTTTCTAAATATTTGGTGTATTCCATTGGCGAAGTGGCTGAGTAAATGGCTTTCAAAGGTATCATATAGCCCTTGGGGTGTGAGGTGATTTTATACCTAATCAGTCTCCAACCGTTTGGGATTGATGCTAGCAAGGGGAGTTCCAGGCAATTAGGGAATGGGATGGTATGTTTTTTGACAAGATTATGCCAAACGTGGATAGCATGTTTGGTGTAGGGGTTGTCAATTTTAGCATATAGATGTTTATTGCTCTTGGTCTTCCAGATCAGGTAATGGAGGGGGCATGGTGCACATCCCTCTTCCAAATCTACCCAGAGTTTTCTGGGTGGAAAAACATTCCATTCTTTAATACGAGTCAGGGTCGCAGCAGCGCTATAGTTACCAATATCCGGAAGACCAAGCCCACCCCTATGTTTAGGTCTCGTCAGGATATCAAACGATAGCCTGTTTTGCCCTCGCTTCCATATGAAGGAAAGAATCTTTCTTTTAATAGCTGTGTAAAAATTTTTGGGTAATGCCATAGGAATACCTTGGAGGAAGTATAGAACCCTGGGGAGGGTGATCATCTTAATTAAATTAATACGACCAAACCACGAAATGTATAGGTCATTCCATTCTTCTAGGTCAGTCTTTATTTTCTGCATGAGAGTGGTGAAATTTAACCGGTAGATGTCATTTAGGTTATTTGCGATATTCACGCCTAGATATTTGAAATATGTAGCTGTTGGTTTGAGGCCACTAATCGATTTTATTGAATCCCATGTGCGGCTATTTATGTTAACATTATAAATCGTAGATTTGGTTAAATTAACTTTGAAAAAAGATAAAGTACCAAACTGGTCTAGTTCCGATAGAAGATTTGGGATAGAGGTGAGCGGGTTGGTGATAAAAAATAATATGTCGTCTGCATAAGCTGCAGCCTTATGAGTAAGTCTATCTGTTTTTAAACCTGATATGTTATTGTTCTGTCTTATTTTGGCTAGAAGTGGTTCAAGAGAAATAATAAATAAGAGGGGAGACAATGGGCACCCCTGCCTAGTGCCATTTCGGATTTTAAAACCTTGAGAGACAGTACCATTCACCAATATCCGTGCTGAAGGAGTGGTGTACAGAGCCTGTATTTTCTTGATAAAGGAGACAGGAAGACCGAACCTGGAGAGGGTAGCCATCAGAAAACTCCAATTAAGCCTATCAAAAGCTTTTTCCGCATCAGTTGAGATAAAAGCTAAGGGTATCTTATTCTTTTTACAGTACTCCATGCCTAACAAGGCCTTCATGATGTTGTCCTTGGCCTCCCCTCCAGGCATAAAGCCCACCTGCTCTGGGTTTATAATTGTGGGTAAGATGGATTGCATTCTGTTAGCCAGAACTTTGGCATAAATCTTTAAATCATTGTTCAGGAGTGAAATTGGGCGGTAATTTTGGCATAGTGTGGGGTCTTTATCCTCTTTAGGGATAAGTGTGATATTAGCTGTCATTGTTTCCTGTCTAAAACTATTAGATAGACCGACTTCATTGAAATATTTAGTAATGTGGGGAATCAAAATTTCTTTGTATTTTTTATAATAGAAAATTCCGAAGCCGTCCGGTCCCGGACATTTACCAGACGGCAGCGTTGTAATTGCTTCTTCTATTTCGGCCTGGGAAAAAGGGGATTCTAACTTTTCTTTTTGAATTTTGTCAAGGCTTGGCAGATGTATCTGCTCAAGATAACCTTGGATGGCCTCATCCGTAGGGTTCGAGACCAATTCAGCACCCTGCAAATCATAAAGCTTACTATAATAATCGCGAAAGACTTCTGCTATTTTATCACTCAACTGTTCTATATTTCCTTTCTCGTTTCTGATCTTATGGATAGTGGTTTTATTTCTCTGTTTTTGCGTCAGTTTTGCTAGATCCCTTCCACATTTGTTTGCATGGATGAAGTGCCTGAATTTACTCATAAATAGATATCTCTCAGATTCCTTGTTTAAGGCTTCTTTGAATTCCATTCTAAGTTTTATAAGTTGTCTTTCGGTATCTTTAGCGCATGTCTTTTTATGCGATTTTTCTAAACTTTGTATTTTAGTTGTTAGGTCTAAGATCTTTTGCCTTTTTTCCCTTTTTTTCCTCGCTCCAATTTGCATCAAGTGTCCCCTAACAACAGCTTTATGAGCTTCCCATAAGGTAGCCCAGGAGATATCTTCTTTATTGTTTTCCTCAAAGAAAAATTTTATTTGTGCGGCAATGAAATTGGAGTCTGGGTTTGAAGTTATCAGAGTGTCATTAAGTTGCCAATTAAAGGGCCTGGTACTTTTGTCCCCCGCGGATAAAGTAACTATAAGTGGTGCGTGATCTGAGTGTAAGAAACAGTCATATTTCGCTCCACAAATTGTGTCGAGTGTGTTATGTTTTACATATATCTGATCTATACGTGAATATTGGTTATGTACCGTTGAGAAATAAGAATAATCTCTTTCCCCAGGGTTGTAAAATCTCCAGGCATCTATAAGCAGTCTATCATGAGAACGCCACAGATTCTAGACACTATCTTAGGCCAGATTGCTGGAATCTGCCATACACACACTGTTTTCTGACTTAGCACACTGCTGTCCTACAGAAACACCACAGATTAAAGACAACTCTAGCAGGGCCAGAGCATTGGAATCTGCAATACCATGTTTCCTGATGTAGTTTCAGCATTGTATACAGAACGCCACAGATTCTAGACCCTATCTTAGGCCCAGAGTTCTGGAATCTGCCATACACACACAGTTTTCTGACTTAGCACACTGCTGTCTACAGAACACCACAGATTAAAGACACTCTAGAGGGCCCAGAGCATTGGAATCTGCAATACAATGTTTCCTGATGTAGTTTCAGCATTGTATACAGAACGCCACAGATTCTAGACCACTATCTTAGGCCCAGATTGCTAGAATCTGCCATACACACACTGTTTTCTGACTTAGCACACTGCTGTCTACAGAACACCACAGATTAAAGACACTCTAGAGGGCCCAGAGCATTGGACATCTGCAATACAATGTTTCCTGATGTAGTTTCAGCATTGTATACAGAACGCCACAGATTCTAGACCCTATCTTAGGCCAGATTGCTGGAAACTGCCATACACACACTGTTTTCTGACTTAGCACACTGCTGTCTACAGAACACACAGATTAAAGACACTCTAGACGGGGCCCAGTGCATTGGAATCTGCAATACAATGTTTCCTGATGTAGTTTCAGCATTGTATACAGAACGCCACAGATTCTAGACCCTATCATAGGCCCAGATTGCTGGAATCTGCCATACACACATGTTTTCTGACTTAGCACACTGCGGTCTACAGAACACCACAGATTAAAGACACTCTAGAGGGACCAGAGCATTGGAATCTGCAATACAATGTTTCCTGATGTAGTTCAGCATTGTATACAGAACGCCACAGATTCTAGACACTATCTTAGGCCCAGATTGCTGGAATCTGCCATACACACACCTGTTTTCTGACTTAGCACACTGCTGTCTACAGAACACCACAGATTAAAGACACTCTAGAGGCCAGAGCATTGAAATCTGCAATACATGTTTCCTGATGTAGTTTCAGCATTGATTACAGAACGCCACAGATTCTAGACCCTATCTTAGGCCCAGATTGCTGGAATCTGCCATCCACACACTGTTTTCTGACTCAGCACACTGCTGTCTACAGAACACCACAGATTAAAGACACTCTAGAGGGCCCAGAGCATTGGAATCTGCAATACCATGTTTCCTGATGTAGTTTCAGCATTGTATACAGAACGCCACAGATTCTAGACACTATCTTAGGCCCAGATTGCTGGAATCTGCCATACACACACTGTTTTCTGACTCAGCACACTGCTGTCTACAGAACACCACAGATTAAAGACACTCTAGAGGGCCCAGAGCATTGGAATCTGCAATACCATGTTTCCTGATGTAGTTTCAGCATTGTATACAGAACGCCACAGATTCTAGACACTATCTTAGGCCCAGATTGCTGGAATCTGCCATACACACACTGTTTTCTGACTCAGCACACTGCTGTCTACAGAACACCACAGATTAAAGACACTCTAGAGGGCCCAGAGCATTGGAATCTGCAATACCATGTTTCCTGATGTAGTTTCAGCATTGTATACAGAACGCCACAGATTCTAGACACTATCTTAGGCCCAGATTGCTGGAATCTGCCATACACACACTGTTTCTGACTTAGCACACTGCTGTCTACAGAACACCACAGATTAAAGACACTCTAGAGGGCCCAGAGCCTTGGAATCTGCAAAACAATGTTTCCTGAGGTAGTTTCAGCATTGTATACAGAACGCCACAGATTCTAGACCCTATCTTAGGCCCAGATTGCAGGAATCTGCCATACACACACTGTTTTCTGACTCAGCACACTGCTGTCTACAGAACACCACAGATTAAAGACACTCTAGGGGCCCAGAGCTTGGAATCTGCAATACAATGTTTCCTGATTAGTTTCAGCATTGTATACAGAACGCCACAGATTCTAGACACTATATTTAGGCCCAGATTGCTGGAATCTGCCATACACACACTGTTTTCTGACTTAGCACACTGCTGTCTACAGAACACCACAGATTAAAGACACTCTAGAGGGCCCGAGCATTGGAATCTCCAATACAATGTTTCCTGATGTAGTTTCAGCATTGTATACAGAACGCCACAGATTCTAGACACTATCTTAGGCCCAGATTGCTGGAATCTGCCATACACACACTGTTTTCTGACTTAGCACACTGCTGTCTACAAACACCACAGATTAAAGACACTCTAGAGGGCCCAGAGCATTGGAATCTGCAATACAATGTTTCCTGATGTAGTTTCAGCATTGTATACAGACAGCCACAGATTCTAGACCCTATCTTAGGCCCAGATTGCTGGAATCTGCCATACACACACTGTTTTCTGACTCAGCACACTGCTGTCTACAGAACACCACAGATTAAAGACACTCTAGAGGGCCCAGAGCATTGGAATCTGCAATACCATGTTTCCTGATGTAGTTTCAGCATTGTATACAGAACGCACAGATTCTAGACACTATCTTAGGCCCAGATGCTGGAATCTGCCATACACACACTGTTTTCTGACTCAGCACACTGCTGTCTACAGAACACCACAGATTAAAGAAAACTCTAGAGGGCCCAGAGCATTGGAATCTGCAATACCATGTTTCCTGATGTAGTTTCAGCATTGTATACAGAACGCACCGATTCTAGACACTATCTTAGGCCCAGATGGCTGGAACTGCATACACACACTGTTTTCTGACTCAGCACACTGCTGTCTACAGAACACCACAGATTAAAGACACTCTAGAGGGCCCAGAGATTGGAATCTGCAATACCATGTTTCCTGATGTAGTTTCAGCATTGTATACGAACGCCACAGATTCTAGACACTATCTTAGGCCCAGATTGCTGGAATCTGCCATACACACACTGTTTTCTGACTCAGCTCACTGCTGTCTACAGAACACCACAGATCTAAAGACACTCTAGAGGGCCCAGAGCATTGGAATCTGCAATACCATGTTTCCTGATGTAGTTTCAGCATTGTATACAGAACGCCACAGATTCTAGACACTATCTTAGGCCCAGATTGCTGGAATCTGCCATACACACACTGTTTTCTGGACTCAGCACACTGCTGTCTACAGAACACCAAGATTAAAGACACTCTAGAGGGCCCAGAGCATTGGAATCTGCAATACCATGTTTCCTGATGTAGTTTCAGCATTGTATACAGAACGCCACAGATTCTTGACACTATCTTAGGCCCAGATTGCTGGAATCTGCCATACACACACTGTTTTCTGACTCAGCACACTGCTGTCTACAGAACACCACAGATTAAAGACACTCTAGAGGGCCCCCAGAGCATTGGAATCTGCAATACCATGTTTCCTGATGTAGTTTCAGCATTGTATACAGAACGCCCATCTTAGGCCCAGATTGCTGGAATCTGCCATACACACTGTTTTCTGACTTAGCACACTGCTGTCTACAGAACACCACAGATATAAGACACTCTAGAGGGCCCAGAGCATTGGAATCTGCAATACCATGTTTCCTGATGTAGTTTCAGCATTGTATACAGAACCCCCCCGATTCTAGACACTTTCTTAGGCCCAGATTTCTGGAATCTGCCATACACACACTGTTTTCTGACTTAGCACACTGCTGTCTACAGAAACCCACAGATTAAAGACACTCTAGAGGGCCCAGAGCATTGGAATCTGCAATACCATGTTTCCTGATGTAGTTTCAGCATTGTATACAGAACGCCACAGATTCTAGACACTCTCTTAGGCCCAGATTGCTGGAATCTGCCATACACACACTGTTTTCTGACTTAGCACACTGCTGTCTACAGAACACCACAGATTAAAGACACTCTAGAGGCCCAGAGCATTGGAATCTGCAATACCATGTTTCCTGATGTAGTTTCAGCATTGTATACAGAACGCCACAGATTCTAGACACTATCTTAGGCCCAGATTGCTGGAATCTGCCATACACACACTGTTTTCTGACTCAGCACCCTGCTGTCTACAGAACACCACAGATTAAAGACACTCTAGAGGGGCCAGAGCATTGGAATCTGCAATACCATGTTTCATGATGTAGTTTCAGCATTGTATACAGAACGCCACAGATTCTAGACACTATCTTAGCCCAGATTGCTGGAATCTGCCATACACACACTGTTTTCTGACTCAGCACACTGCTGTCTACAGAACACCACAGATTAAAGACACTCTAGAGGGCCCAGAGCATTGGAATCTGCAATACCATGTTTCCTGATGTAGTTTCAGCATTGTATACAGAACGCCACAGATTCTTGTAAATTTTTGTTTTATTAACAAATTATAATGCAAAATAATACAAGTTTAACAAAAATATAAAATGAGATAACATCACCATTATACATGGAAGTTAGCATATATTTTAACCTGTTGAGTCATCACAGGAATAACATTTCCTAATTTTAAGAAAGCATATTAAACAAAGTATTTATTTGACAGAAATATCAATATATATCAGTTCAAAGCTGATTTATAAATGGTGAAAGGAAAAGAAAGGGTGGGGGGGGGGAGGGAGAGAAAGGGAGACCAAAAACTAGGGGTCAAACATTGTGGGGGAAAATAAAAAGTTGTCACATGTTTTATTCTATAGTTCGAGAGCAAAAGAGAAAAGAAGAATATTTAGTAATACAAATGTATAGACTTTAATCAAAGAACTTAGACGTTTTCCAGTGGAGATGTAATCATACCATTTGGACCAGATCCCGAGGTATCTCTTAGGGTTGTCAGCAATTGTCCATTTGAGTTTTTCAAAGCGACTGATAGTTACAACTTCCTCCATCCAGTCCTGAATAGACGGAACTCCGTACTAAGCCAGTGTCTGGGGATATGGTTTTTAATGCAGCTATTAAAAAGGGAAACAGGCGGTCTTTAATGGCGCTGTGGTTTTTATTTGTATAGCCCAAGCAGAACAAGTTCTGCATCTACTTTTATTTGTGAACCATATATTTCTGTAATAATGTGGTTAAATTTTTCCCACAGTGGCACAATTTAGGGACAGGAGTACCAAATATGGGTTATGGATCCAATTCCTTCCACCACATCTCCAACAGTGTGCAGGAATTTCGGGGTTGATTTTATTTAGAATGACAGGGGTCCTGTACCATCTGGACAGTATTTTATAGTGTGGACTCTTGGAGTCTGGTAGACGTGATTTGGGGAATTGAGGAATGTAGTATTGCCGTGGTTTCTTGCTCATTGAATGTTTTGTTTAATTCTTTGGACCAGCTAGACAGGAATGATGGGGATGACACTTTGTTATTGACAATGGAGTAAAACTTAGAAATTCCATGGCTTATGGAAGTCTTATTATCATTAGCTTGGTAAGATCGTGTCGCTATTTTGAGTCATAACTTGAGAACTTAGCTCTAAGAGGTGCTTCGTTATTTTGTCGTATTCTTTTTTATTAAATTTGGGGAGATCACTACTTTCTAAATATTTGGTGTATTCCATTGGCGAAGTGGCTGAGTAAATGGCTTTCAAAGGTAATCATATAGCCCTTGGGGTGTGAGGTGATTTTATACCTAATCAGTCTCCAACCGTTTGGGATTGATGCTAGCAAGGGAGTTCCAGGCAATTAGGAATGGGATGGTATGTTTTTTGACAAGATTATGCCAACGTGGATAGCATGTTTGGTGTAGGGGTTGTCAATTTTAGCATATAGATGTTTATTGCTCTTGGTCTTCCAGATCAGGTAATGGAGGGGGCATGGTGCACATCCCTCTTCCAAATCTACCCAGAGTTTTCTGGGTGGAAAAACATTCCATTCTTTAATACGAGTCAGGGTCGCAGCAGCGCTATAGTTACCAATATCCGGAAGACCAAGCCCACCCCTATGTTTAGGTCTCGTCAGGAATCAAACGATAGCCTGTTTTGCCCTCGCTTCCATATGAAGGAAAGAATCTTTCTTTTAATAGCTGTGTAAAAATTTTTGGGTAATGCCATAGGAATACCTTGGAGAAAGTATAGAACCCTGGGGAGGGTGATCATCTTAATTAAATTAATACGACCAACCACGAAATGTATAGGTCATTCCATTCCTTCTAGGTCAGTCTTTATTTTCTGCATGAGAGTGGTGAAATTTAACCGGTAGATGTCATTTAGGTTATTTGCGATATTCACGCCTAGATATTTGAAATATGTAGCTGTTGGTTTGAGGCCACTAATCGATTTTATTGAATCCCATGTGCGGCTATTTATGTTAACATTATAAATCGTAGATTTGGTTAAATTAACTTTGAAAAAAGATAAAGTACCAAACTGGTCTAGTTCCGATAGAAGATTTGGGATAGAGGTGAGCGGGTTGGTGATAAAAAATAATATGTCGTCTGCATAAGCTGCAGCCTTATGAGTAAGTCTATCTGTTTTTAAACCTGATATGTTATTGTTCTGTCTTATTTTGGCTAGAAGTGGTTCAAGAGAAATAATAAATAAGAGGGGAGACAATGGGCACCCCTGCCTAGTGCCATTTCGGATTTTAAAACCTTGAGAGACAGTACCATTCACCAATATCGTGCTGAAGGAGTGGTGTACAGAGCCTGTATTTTCTTGATAAAGGAGACAGGAAAGACCGAACCTGGAGAGGGTAGCCATCAGAAAACTCCAATTAAGCCTATCAAAAGCTTTTTCCGCATCAGTTGAGATAAAAGCTAAGGGTATCTTATTCTTTTTACAGTACTCCCATGCCTAACAAGGCCTTCATGATGTTGTCCTTGGCCTCCCCCTCCAGGCATAAAAGCCCACCTGCTCTGGGTTTATAATTGTGGGTAAGATGGATTGCATTCTGTTAGCCCAGAACTTTGGCATAAATCTTTAAATCATTGTTCAGGAGTGAAATTGGGCGGTAATTTTGGCATAGTGTGGGTCTTTATCCTCTTTAGGGGATAAGTGTGATATTAGCTGTCATTGTTTCCTGTCTAAAACTATTAGATAGACCGACTTCATTGAAATATTTAGTAATGTGGGGAATCAAAATTTCTTTGTATTTTTTTATAATAGAAAATTCCGAAGCCGTCCGGTCCCCGGACATTTACCAGACTGGGCAGCGTTGTAATTGCTTCTTCTATTTCGGCCTGGGAAAAAGGGGATTCTAACTTTTCTTTTTGAATTTTGTCAAGGCTTGGCAGATGTTTCTGCTCAAGATAACCTTGGATGGCCTCATCCGTAGGGTTCGAGACCAATTCAGCACCCTGCAAATCATAAGCTTACTATAATAATCGCGAAAGACTTCTGCTATTTTATCACTCAACTGTTCTATATTTCCTTTCTCGTTTCTGATCTTATGGATAGTGGTTTTATTTCTCTGTTTTGCGTCAGTTTTGGCTAGATCCCTTCCACATTTGTTTGCATGGATGAAGTGCCTGAATTTACTCCTTAAATAGATATCTCTCAGATTCCTTGTTTAAGGCTTCTTTGAATTCCATTCTACGTTTTATAAGTTGTCTTTCGGTATCTTTAGCGCATGTCTTTTATGCGATTTTTCTAAACTTTGTATTTTAGTTGTTAGGTCTAAGATCTTTTGCCTTTTTTCCCTTTTTTTCCTCCGCTCCAATTTGCATCAAGTGTCCCCTAACAACAGCTTTATGAGCTTCCCATAAGGTAGCCCAGGAGATATCTTCTTTATTGTTTTCCTCAAAGAAAAATTTTATTTGTGCGGCAATGAAATTGGAGTCTGGGTTTGAAGTTATCAGAGTGTCATTAAGTTGCCAATTAAAGGGCCTGGTACTTTTGTCCCCGCGGATAAAGTAACTATAAGTGGTGCGTGATCTGAGTGTAAGAAACAGTCATATTTCGCTCCACAAATTGTATCGAGTGTGTAATGTTTTACATATATCTGATCTATACGTGAATATTGGTTATGTACCGTGAGAAATAAGAATAATCTCTTTCCCCAGGGTTGTAAAATCTCCAGGCATCTATAGCAGTCTATCATGAGAACGCCACAGATTCTAGACACTATCTTAGGCCCAGATTGCTGGAATCTGCCATACACACACTGTTTTCTGACTCAGCACACTGCTGTCTACAGAACACCACAGATTAAAGACACTCTAGAGGGCCCAGAGCATTGGAATCTGCAATACCATGTTTCCTGATGTAGTTTCAGCATTGTATACAGAACGCCACAGATTCTAGACACTATCTTAGGCCCAGATTGCTGGAATCTGCCATACACACACTGTTTTCTGACTCAGCACACTGCTGTCTACAGAACACCACAGATTAAAGACACTCTAGAGGGCCCAGAGCATTGAATCTGCAATACCATGTTTCCTGATGTAGTTTCAGCATTGTATACAGAACGCCACAGATTCTAGACACTATCTTAGGCCCAGATTGCTGGAATCTGCCATACACACACTGTTTTCTGACTCAGCACACTGCTGTCTACAGAACACCACAGATTAAAGACACTCTAGAGGGCCCAGAGCATTGGAATCTGCAATACCATGTTTCCTGATGTAGTTTCAGCATTGTATACAGAACGCCACAGATTCTAGACACTATCTTAGGCCCAGATTGCTGGAATCTGCCATACACACACTGTTTTCTGACTTAGCACACTGCTGTCTACAGAACACCACAGATTAAAGACACTCTAGAGGGCCCAGAGCATTGGAATCTGCAATACCATGTTTCCTGATGTAGTTTCAGCATTGTATACAGAACGCCACAGATTCTAGACACTATCTTAGGCCCAGATTGCTGGAATCTGCCATACACACACTGTTTTCTGACTCAGCACACTGCTGTCTACAGAACACCACAGATTAAAGACACTCTAGAGGGCCCAGAGCATTGGAATCTGCAATACCATGTTTCCTGATGTAGTTTCAGCATTGTATACAGAACGCCACAGATTCTAGACACTATCTTAGGCCCAGATTGCTGGAATCTGCCATACACACACTGTTTTCTGACTCAGCACACTGCTGTCTACAGAACACCACAGATTAAAGACACTCTAGAGGGCCCAGAGCATTGGAATCTGCAATACCATGTTTCCTGATGTAGTTTCAGCATTGTATACAGAACGCCACAGATTCTAGACACTATCTTAGGCCCAGATTGCTGGAATCTGCCATACACACACTGTTTTCTGACTCAGCACACTGCTGTCTACAGAACACCACAGATTAAAGACACTCTAGAGGGCCCAGAGCATTGGAATCTGCAATACCATGTTTCCTGATGTAGTTTCAGCATTGTATACAGAACGCCACAGATTCTAGACACTATCTTAGGCCCAGATTGCTGGAATCTGCCATACACACACTGTTTTCTGACTCAGCACACTGCTGTCTACAGAACACCACAGATTAAAGACACTCTAGAGGGCCCAGAGCATTGGAATCTGCAATACCATGTTTCCTGATGTAGTTTCAGCATTGTATACAGAACGCCACAGATTCTAGACACTATCTTAGGCCCAGATTGCTGGAATCTGCCATACACACACTGTTTTCTGACTCAGCACACTGCTGTCTACAGAACACCACAGATTAAAGACACTCTAGAGGGCCCAGAGCATTGGAATCTGCAATACCATGTTTCCTGATGTAGTTTCAGCATTGTATACAGAACGCCACAGATTCTAGACACTATCTTAGGCCCAGATTGCTGGAATCTGCCATACACACACTGTTTTCTGACTCAGCACACTGCTGTCTACAGAACACCACAGATTAAAGACACTCTAGAGGGCCCAGAGCATTGGAATCTGCAATACCATGTTTCCTGATGTAGTTTCAGCATTGTATACAGAACGCCACAGATTCTAGACACTATCTTAGGCCCAGATTGCTGGAATCTGCCATACACACACTGTTTTCTGACTTAGCACACTGCTGTCTACAGAACACCACAGATTAAAGACACTCTAGAGGGCCCAGAGCATTGGAATCTGCAATACCATGTTTCCTGATGTAGTTTCAGCATTGTATACAGAACGCCACAGATTCTAGACACTATCTTAGGCCCAGATTGCTGGAATCTGCCATACACACACTGTTTTCTGACTCAGCACACTGCTGTCTACAGAACACCACAGATTAAAGACACTCTAGAGGGCCCAGAGCATTGGAATCTGCAATACCATGTTTCCTGATGTAGTTTCAGCATTGTATACAGAACGCCACAGATTCTAGACACTATCTTAGGCCCAGATTGCTGGAATCTGCCATACACACACTGTTTTCTGACTCAGCACACTGCTGTCTACAGAACACCACAGATTAAAGACACTCTAGAGGGCCCAGAGCATTGGAATCTGCAATACCATGTTTCCTGATGTAGTTTCAGCATTGTATACAGAACGCCACAGATTCTAGACACTATCTTAGGCCCAGATTGCTGGAATCTGCCATACACACACTGTTTTCTGACTTAGCACACTGCTGTCTACAGAACACCACAGATTAAAGACACTCTAGAGGGCCCAGAGCATTGGAATCTGCAATACCATGTTTCCTGATGTAGTTTCAGCATTGTATACAGAACGCCACAGATTCTAGACACTATCTTAGGCCCAGATTGCTGGAATCTGCCATACACACACTGTTTTCTGACTCAGCACACTGCTGTCTACAGAACACCACAGATTAAAGACACTCTAGAGGGCCCAGAGCATTGGAATCTGCAATACCATGTTTCCTGATGTAGTTTCAGCATTGTATACAGAACGCCACAGATTCTAGACACTATCTTAGGCCCAGATTGCTGGAATCTGCCATACACACACTGTTTTCTGACTCAGCACACTGCTGTCTACAGAACACCACAGATTAAAGACACTCTAGAGGGCCCAGAGCATTGGAATCTGCAATACCATGTTTCCTGATGTAGTTTCAGCATTGTATACAGAACGCCACAGATTCTAGACACTATCTTAGGCCCAGATTGCTGGAATCTGCCATACACACACTGTTTTCTGACTCAGCACACTGCTGTCTACAGAACAC
Source organism: Bufo bufo (assembly GCF_905171765.1). Taxonomy (NCBI): domain Eukaryota; kingdom Metazoa; phylum Chordata; class Amphibia; order Anura; family Bufonidae; genus Bufo; species Bufo bufo. The sequence goes on from NW_024401151.1 coordinate 21,924, forward strand.
CACAGATTAAAGACACTCTAGAGGGCCCAGAGCATTGGAATCTGCAATACCATGTTTCCTGATGTAGTTTCAGCATTGTATACAGAACGCCACAGATTCTAGACACTATCTTAGGCCCAGATTGCTGGAATCTGCCATACACACACTGTTTTCTGACTCAGCACACTGCTGTCTACAGAACACCACAGATTAAAGACACTCTAGAGGGCCCAGAGCATTGGAATCTGCAATACCATGTTTCCTGATGTAGTTTCAGCATTGTATACAGAACGCCACAGATTCTAGACACTATCTTAGGCCCAGATTGCTGGAATCTGCCATACACACACTGTTTTCTGACTTAGCACACTGCTGTCTACAGAACACCACAGATTAAAGACACTCTAGAGGGCCCAGAGCATTGGAATCTGCAATACCATGTTTCCTGATGTAGTTTCAGCATTGTATACAGAACGCCACAGATTCTAGACACTATCTTAGGCCCAGATTGCTGGAATCTGCCATACACACACTGTTTTCTGACTCAGCACACTGCTGTCTACAGAACACCACAGATTAAAGACACTCTAGAGGGCCCAGAGCATTGGAATCTGCAATACCATGTTTCCTGATGTAGTTTCAGCATTGTATACAGAACGCCACAGATTCTAGACACTATCTTAGGCCCAGATTGCTGGAATCTGCCATACACACACTGTTTTCTGACTCAGCACACTGCTGTCTACAGAACACCACAGATTAAAGACACTCTAGAGGGCCCAGAGCATTGGAATCTGCAATACCATGTTTCCTGATGTAGTTTCAGCATTGTATACAGAACGCCACAGATTCTAGACACTATCTTAGGCCCAGATTGCTGGAATCTGCCATACACACACTGTTTTCTGACTCAGCACACTGCTGTCTACAGAACACCACAGATTAAAGACACTCTAGAGGGCCCAGAGCATTGGAATCTGCAATACCATGTTTCCTGATGTAGTTTCAGCATTGTATACAGAACGCCACAGATTCTAGACACTATCTTAGGCCCAGATTGCTGGAATCTGCCATACACACACTGTTTTCTGACTCAGCACACTGCTGTCTACAGAACACCACAGATTAAAGACACTCTAGAGGGCCCAGAGCATTGGAATCTGCAATACCATGTTTCCTGATGTAGTTTCAGCATTGTATACAGAACGCCACAGATTCTAGACACTATCTTAGGCCCAGATTGCTGGAATCTGCCATACACACACTGTTTTCTGACTCAGCACACTGCTGTCTACAGAACACCACAGATTAAAGACACTCTAGAGGGCCCAGAGCATTGGAATCTGCAATACCATGTTTCCTGATGTAGTTTCAGCATTGTATACAGAACGCCACAGATTCTAGACACTATCTTAGGCCCAGATTGCTGGAATCTGCCATACACACACTGTTTTCTGACTCAGCACACTGCTGTCTACAGAACACCACAGATTAAAGACACTCTAGAGGGCCCAGAGCATTGGAATCTGCAATACCATGTTTCCTGATGTAGTTTCAGCATTGTATACAGAACGCCACAGATTCTAGACACTATCTTAGGCCCAGATTGCTGGAATCTGCCATACACACACTGTTTTCTGACTCAGCACACTGCTGTCTACAGAACACCACAGATTAAAGACACTCTAGAGGGCCCAGAGCATTGGAATCTGCAATACCATGTTTCCTGATGTAGTTTCAGCATTGTATACAGAACGCCACAGATTCTAGACACTATCTTAGGCCCAGATTGCTGGAATCTGCCATACACACACTGTTTTCTGACTCAGCACACTGCTGTCTACAGAACACCACAGATTAAAGACACTCTAGAGGGCCCAGAGCATTGGAATCTGCAATACCATGTTTCCTGATGTAGTTTCAGCATTGTATACAGAACGCCACAGATTCTAGACACTATCTTAGGCCCAGATTGCTGGAATCTGCCATACACACACTGTTTTCTGACTCAGCACACTGCTGTCTACAGAACACCACAGATTAAAGACACTCTAGAGGGCCCAGAGCATTGGAATCTGCAATACCATGTTTCCTGATGTAGTTTCAGCATTGTATACAGAACGCCACAGATTCTAGACACTATCTTAGGCCCAGATTGCTGGAATCTGCCATACACACACTGTTTTCTGACTCAGCACACTGCTGTCTACAGAACACCACAGATTAAAGACACTCTAGAGGGCCCAGAGCATTGGAATCTGCAATACCATGTTTCCTGATGTAGTTTCAGCATTGTATACAGAACGCCACAGATTCTAGACACTATCTTAGGCCCAGATTGCTGGAATCTGCCATACACACACTGTTTTCTGACTCAGCACACTGCTGTCTACAGAACACCACAGATTAAAGACACTCTAGAGGGCCCAGAGCATTGGAATCTGCAATACCATGTTTCCTGATGTAGTTTCAGCATTGTATACAGAACGCCACAGATTCTAGACACTATCTTAGGCCCAGATTGCTGGAATCTGCCATACACACACTGTTTTCTGACTCAGCACACTGCTGTCTACAGAACACCACAGATTAAAGACACTCTAGAGGGCCCAGAGCATTGGAATCTGCAATACCATGTTTCCTGATGTAGTTTCAGCATTGTATACAGAACGCCACAGATTCTAGACACTATCTTAGGCCCAGATTGCTGGAATCTGCCATACACACACTGTTTTCTGACTCAGCACACTGCTGTCTACAGAACACCACAGATTAAAGACACTCTAGAGGGCCCAGAGCATTGGAATCTGCAATACCATGTTTCCTGATGTAGTTTCAGCATTGTATACAGAACGCCACAGATTCTAGACACTATCTTAGGCCCAGATTGCTGGAATCTGCCATACACACACTGTTTTCTGACTCAGCACACTGCTGTCTACAGAACACCACAGATTAAAGACACTCTAGAGGGCCAGAGCATTGGAATCTGCAATACCATGTTTCCTGATGTAGTTTCAGCATTGTATACAGAACGCCACAGATTCTAGACACTATCTTAGGCCCAGATTGCTGGAATCTGCCATACACACACTGTTTTCTGACTCAGCACACTGCTGTCTACAGAACACCACAGATTAAAGACACTCTAGAGGGCCCAGAGCATTGGAATCTGCAATACCATGTTTCCTGATGTAGTTTCAGCATTGTATACAGAACGCCACAGATTCTAGACACTATCTTAGGCCCAGATTGCTGGAATCTGCCATACACACACTGTTTTCTGACTCAGCACACTGCTGTCTACAGAACACCACAGATTAAAGACACTCTAGAGGGCCCAGAGCATTGGAATCTGCAATACCATGTTTCCTGATGTAGTTTCAGCATTGTATACAGAACGCCACAGATTCTAGACACTATCTTAGGCCCAGATTGCTGGAATCTGCCATACACACACTGTTTTCTGACTCAGCACACTGCTGTCTACAGAACACCACAGATTAAAGACACTCTAGAGGGCCCAGAGCATTGGAATCTGCAATACCATGTTTCCTGATGTAGTTTCAGCATTGTATACAGAACGCCACAGATTCTAGACACTATCTTAGGCCCAGATTGCTGGAATCTGCCATACACACACTGTTTTCTGACTCAGCACACTGCTGTCTACAGAACACCACAGATTAAAGACACTCTAGAGGGCCCAGAGCATTGGAATCTGCAATACCATGTTTCCTGATGTAGTTTCAGCATTGTATACAGAACGCCACAGATTCTAGACACTATCTTAGGCCCAGATTGCTGGAATCTGCCATACACACACTGTTTTCTGACTTAGCACACTGCTGTCTACAGAACACCACAGATTAAAGACACTCTAGAGGGCCCAGAGCATTGGAATCTGCAATACCATGTTTCCTGATGTAGTTTCAGCATTGTATACAGAACGCCACAGATTCTAGACACTATCTTAGGCCCAGATTGCTGGAATCTGCCATACACACACTGTTTTCTGACTCAGCACACTGCTGTCTACAGAACACCACAGATTAAAGACACTCTAGAGGGCCCAGAGCATTGGAATCTGCAATACCATGTTTCCTGATGTAGTTTCAGCATTGTATACAGAACGCCACAGATTCTAGACACTATCTTAGGCCCAGATTGCTGGAATCTGCCATACACACACTGTTTTCTGACTCAGCACACTGCTGTCTACAGAACACCACAGATTAAAGACACTCTAGAGGGCCCAGAGCATTGGAATCTGCAATACCATGTTTCCTGATGTAGTTTCAGCATTGTATACAGAACGCCACAGATTCTAGACACTATCTTAGGCCCAGATTGCTGGAATCTGCCATACACACACTGTTTTCTGACTCAGCACACTGCTGTCTACAGAACACCACAGATTAAAGACACTCTAGAGGGCCCAGAGCATTGGAATCTGCAATACCATGTTTCCTGATGTAGTTTCAGCATTGTATACAGAACGCCACAGATTCTAGACACTATCTTAGGCCCAGATTGCTGGAATCTGCCATACACACACTGTTTTCTGACTTAGCACACTGCTGTCTACAGAACACCACAGATTAAAGACACTCTAGAGGGCCCAGAGCATTGGAATCTGCAATACCATGTTTCCTGATGTAGTTTCAGCATTGTATACAGAACGCCACAGATTCTAGACACTATCTTAGGCCCAGATTGCTGGAATCTGCCATACACACACTGTTTTCTGACTCAGCACACTGCTGTCTACAGAACACCACAGATTAAAGACACTCTAGAGGGCCCAGAGCATTGGAATCTGCAATACCATGTTTCCTGATGTAGTTTCAGCATTGTATACAGAACGCCACAGATTCTAGACACTATCTTAGGCCCAGATTGCTGGAATCTGCCATACACACACTGTTTTCTGACTAGCACACTGCTGTCTACAGAACACCACAGATTAAAGACACTCTAGAGGGCCCAGAGCATTGGAATCTGCAATACCATGTTTCCTGATGTAGTTTCAGCATTGTATACAGAACGCCACAGATTCTAGACACTATCTTAGGCCCAGATTGCTGGAATCTGCCATACACACACTGTTTTCTGACTCAGCACACTGCTGTCTACAGAACACCACAGATTAAAGACACTCTAGAGGGCCCAGAGCATTGGAATCTGCAATACCATGTTTCCTGATGTAGTTTCAGCATTGTATACAGAACGCCACAGATTCTAGACACTATCTTAGGCCCAGATTGCTGGAATCTGCCATACACACACTGTTTTCTGACTCAGCACACTGCTGTCTACAGAACACCACAGATTAAAGACACTCTAGAGGGCCCAGAGCATTGGAATCTGCAATACCATGTTTCCTGATGTAGTTTCAGCATTGTATACAGAACGCCACAGATTCTAGACACTATCTTAGGCCCAGATTGCTGGAATCTGCCATACACACACTGTTTTCTGACTTAGCACACTGCTGTCTACAGAACACCACAGATTAAAGACACTCTAGAGGGCCCAGAGCATTGGAATCTGCAATACCATGTTTCCTGATGTAGTTTCAGCATTGTATACAGAACGCCACAGATTCTAGACACTATCTTAGGCCCAGATTGCTGGAATCTGCCATACACACACTGTTTTCTGACTTAGCACACTGCTGTCTACAGAACACCACAGATTAAAGACACTCTAGAGGGCCCAGAGCATTGGAATCTGCAATACCATGTTTCCTGATGTAGTTTCAGCATTGTATACAGAACGCCACAGATTCTAGACACTATCTTAGGCCCAGATTGCTGGAATCTGCCATACACACACTGTTTTCTGACTCAGCACACTGCTGTCTACAGAACACCACAGATTAAAGACACTCTAGAGGGCCCAGAGCATTGGAATCTGCAATACCATGTTTCCTGATGTAGTTTCAGCATTGTATACAGAACGCCACAGATTCTAGACACTATCTTAGGCCCAGATTGCTGGAATCTGCCATACACACACTGTTTTCTGACTCAGCACACTGCTGTCTACAGAACACCACAGATTAAAGACACTCTAGAGGGCCCAGAGCATTGGAATCTGCAATACCATGTTTCCTGATGTAGTTTCAGCATTGTATACAGAACGCCACAGATTCTAGACACTATCTTAGGCCCAGATTGCTGGAATCTGCCATACACACACTGTTTTCTGACTCAGCACACTGCTGTCTACAGAACACCACAGATTAAAGACACTCTAGAGGGCCCAGAGCATTGGAATCTGCAATACCATGTTTCCTGATGTAGTTTCAGCATTGTATACAGAACGCCACAGATTCTAGACACTATCTTAGGCCCAGATTGCTGGAATCTGCCATACACACACTGTTTTCTGACTTAGCACACTGCTGTCTACAGAACACCACAGATTAAAGACACTCTAGAGGGCCCAGAGCATTGGAATCTGCAATACCATGTTTCCTGATGTAGTTTCAGCATTGTATACAGAACGCCACAGATTCTAGACACTATCTTAGGCCCAGATTGCTGGAATCTGCCATACACACACTGTTTTCTGACTCAGCACACTGCTGTCTACAGAACACCACAGATTAAAGACACTCTAGAGGGCCCAGAGCATTGGAATCTGCAATACCATGTTTCCTGATGTAGTTTCAGCATTGTATACAGAACGCCACAGATTCTAGACACTATCTTAGGCCCAGATTGCTGGAATCTGCCATACACACACTGTTTTCTGACTCAGCACACTGCTGTCTACAGAACACCACAGATTAAAGACACTCTAGAGGGCCCAGAGCATTGGAATCTGCAATACCATGTTTCCTGATGTAGTTTCAGCATTGTATACAGAACGCCACAGATTCTAGACACTATCTTAGGCCCAGATTGCTGGAATCTGCCATACACACACTGTTTTCTGACTCAGCACACTGCTGTCTACAGAACACCACAGATTAAAGACACTCTAGAGGGCCCAGAGCATTGGAATCTGCAATACCATGTTTCCTGATGTAGTTTCAGCATTGTATACAGAACGCCACAGATTCTAGACACTATCTTAGGCCCAGATTGCTGGAATCTGCCATACACACACTGTTTTCTGACTTAGCACACTGCTGTCTACAGAACACCACAGATTAAAGACACTCTAGAGGGCCCAGAGCATTGGAATCTGCAATACCATGTTTCCTGATGTAGTTTCAGCATTGTATACAGAACGCCACAGATTCTAGACACTATCTTAGGCCCAGATTGCTGGAATCTGCCATACACACACTGTTTTCTGACTTAGCACACTGCTGTCTACAGAACACCACAGATTAAAGACACTCTAGAGGGCCCAGAGCATTGGAATCTGCAATACCATGTTTCCTGATGTAGTTTCAGCATTGTATACAGAACGCCACAGATTCTAGACACTATCTTAGGCCCAGATTGCTGGAATCTGCCATACACACACTGTTTTCTGACTTAGCACACTGCTGTCTACAGAACACCACAGATTAAAGACACTCTAGAGGGCCCAGAGCATTGGAATCTGCAATACCATGTTTCCTGATGTAGTTTCAGCATTGTATACAGAACGCCACAGATTCTAGACACTATCTTAGGCCCAGATTGCTGGAATCTGCCATACACACACTGTTTTCTGACTCAGCACACTGCTGTCTACAGAACACCACAGATTAAAGACACTCTAGAGGGCCCAGAGCATTGGAATCTGCAATACCATGTTTCCTGATGTAGTTTCAGCATTGTATACAGAACGCCACAGATTCTAGACACTATCTTAGGCCCAGATTGCTGGAATCTGCCATACACACACTGTTTTCTGACTTAGCACACTGCTGTCTACAGAACACCACAGATTAAAGACACTCTAGAGGGCCCAGAGCATTGGAATCTGCAATACCATGTTTCCTGATGTAGTTTCAGCATTGTATACAGAACGCCACAGATTCTAGACACTATCTTAGGCCCAGATTGCTGGAATCTGCCATACACACACTGTTTTCTGACTTAGCACACTGCTGTCTACAGAACACCACAGATTAAAGACACTCTAGAGGGCCCAGAGCATTGGAATCTGCAATACCATGTTTCCTGATGTAGTTTCAGCATTGTATACAGAACGCCACAGATTCTAGACACTATCTTAGGCCCAGATTGCTGGAATCTGCCATACACACACTGTTTTCTGACTTAGCACACTGCTGTCTACAGAACACCACAGATTAAAGACACTCTAGAGGGCCCAGAGCATTGGAATCTGCAATACCATGTTTCCTGATGTAGTTTCAGCATTGTATACAGAACGCCACAGATTCTAGACACTATCTTAGGCCCAGATTGCTGGAATCTGCCATACACACACTGTTTTCTGACTCAGCACACTGCTGTCTACAGAACACCACAGATTAAAGACACTCTAGAGGGCCCAGAGCATTGGAATCTGCAATACCATGTTTCCTGATGTAGTTTCAGCATTGTATACAGAACGCCACAGATTCTAGACACTATCTTAGGCCCAGATTGCTGGAATCTGCCATACACACACTGTTTTCTGACTCAGCACACTGCTGTCTACAGAACACCACAGATTAAAGACACTCTAGAGGGCCCAGAGCATTGGAATCTGCAATACCATGTTTCCTGATGTAGTTTCAGCATTGTATACAGAACGCCACAGATTCTAGACACTATCTTAGGCCCAGATTGCTGGAATCTGCCATACACACACTGTTTTCTGACTTAGCACACTGCTGTCTACAGAACACCACAGATTAAAGACACTCTAGAGGGCCCAGAGCATTGGAATCTGCAATACCATGTTTCCTGATGTAGTTTCAGCATTGTATACAGAACGCCACAGATTCTAGACACTATCTTAGGCCCAGATTGCTGGAATCTGCCATACACACACTGTTTTCTGACTTAGCACACTGCTGTCTACAGAACACCACAGATTAAAGACACTCTAGAGGGCCCAGAGCATTGGAATCTGCAATACCATGTTTCCTGATGTAGTTTCAGCATTGTATACAGAACGCCACAGATTCTAGACACTATCTTAGGCCCAGATTGCTGGAATCTGCCATACACACACTGTTTTCTGACTTAGCACACTGCTGTCTACAGAACACCACAGATTAAAGACACTCTAGAGGGCCCAGAGCATTGGAATCTGCAATACCATGTTTCCTGATGTAGTTTCAGCATTGTATACAGAACGCCACAGATTCTAGACACTATCTTAGGCCCAGATTGCTGGAATCTGCCATACACACACTGTTTTCTGACTTAGCACACTGCTGTCTACAGAACACCACAGATTAAAGACACTCTAGAGGGCCCAGAGCATTGGAATCTGCAATACCATGTTTCCTGATGTAGTTTCAGCATTGTATACAGAACGCCACAGATTCTAGACACTATCTTAGGCCCAGATTGCTGGAATCTGCCATACACACACTGTTTTCTGACTTAGCACACTGCTGTCTACAGAACACCACAGATTAAAGACACTCTAGAGGGCCCAGAGCATTGGAATCTGCAATACCATGTTTCCTGATGTAGTTTCAGCATTGTATACAGAACGCCACAGATTCTAGACACTATCTTAGGCCCAGATTGCTGGAATCTGCCATACACACACTGTTTTCTGACTTAGCACACTGCTGTCTACAGAACACCACAGATTAAAGACACTCTAGAGGGCCCAGAGCATTGGAATCTGCAATACCATGTTTCCTGATGTAGTTTCAGCATTGTATACAGAACGCCACAGATTCTAGACACTATCTTAGGCCCAGATTGCTGGAATCTGCCATACACACACTGTTTTCTGACTCAGCACACTGCTGTCTACAGAACACCACAGATTAAAGACACTCTAGAGGGCCCAGAGCATTGGAATCTGCAATACCATGTTTCCTGATGTAGTTTCAGCATTGTATACAGAACGCCACAGATTCTAGACACTATCTTAGGCCCAGATTGCTGGAATCTGCCATACACACACTGTTTTCTGACTTAGCACACTGCTGTCTACAGAACACCACAGATTAAAGACACTCTAGAGGGCCCAGAGCATTGGAATCTGCAATACCATGTTTCCTGATGTAGTTTCAGCATTGTATACAGAACGCCACAGATTCTAGACACTATCTTAGGCCCAGATTGCTGGAATCTGCCATACACACACTGTTTTCTGACTCAGCACACTGCTGTCTACAGAACACCACAGATTAAAGACACTCTAGAGGGCCCAGAGCATTGGAATCTGCAATACCATGTTTCCTGATGTAGTTTCAGCATTGTATACAGAACGCCACAGATTCTAGACACTATCTTAGGCCCAGATTGCTGGAATCTGCCATACACACACTGTTTTCTGACTTAGCACACTGCTGTCTACAGAACACCACAGATTAAAGACACTCTAGAGGGCCCAGAGCATTGGAATCTGCAATACCATGTTTCCTGATGTAGTTTCAGCATTGTATACAGAACGCCACAGATTCTAGACACTATCTTAGGCCCAGATTGCTGGAATCTGCCATACACACACTGTTTTCTGACTTAGCACACTGCTGTCTACAGAACACCACAGATTAAAGACACTCTAGAGGGCCCAGAGCATTGGAATCTGCAATACCATGTTTCCTGATGTAGTTTCAGCATTGTATACAGAACGCCACAGATTCTAGACACTATCTTAGGCCCAGATTGCTGGAATCTGCCATACACACACTGTTTTCTGACTTAGCACACTGCTGTCTACAGAACACCACAGATTAAAGACACTCTAGAGGGCCCAGAGCATTGGAATCTGCAATACCATGTTTCCTGATGTAGTTTCAGCATTGTATACAGAACGCCACAGATTCTAGACACTATCTTAGGCCCAGATTGCTGGAATCTGCCATACACACACTGTTTTCTGACTTAGCACACTGCTGTCTACAGAACACCACAGATTAAAGACACTCTAGAGGGCCCAGAGCATTGGAATCTGCAATACCATGTTTCCTGATGTAGTTTCAGCATTGTATACAGAACGCCACAGATTCTAGACACTATCTTAGGCCCAGATTGCTGGAATCTGCCATACACACACTGTTTTCTGACTTAGCACACTGCTGTCTACAGAACACCACAGATTAAAGACACTCTAGAGGGCCCAGAGCATTGGAATCTGCAATACCATGTTTCCTGATGTAGTTTCAGCATTGTATACAGAACGCCACAGATTCTAGACACTATCTTAGGCCCAGATTGCTGGAATCTGCCATACACACACTGTTTTCTGACTTAGCACACTGCTGTCTACAGAACACCACAGATTAAAGACACTCTAGAGGGCCCAGAGCATTGGAATCTGCAATACCATGTTTCCTGATGTAGTTTCAGCATTGTATACAGAACGCCACAGATTCTAGACACTATCTTAGGCCCAGATTGCTGGAATCTGCCATACACACACTGTTTTCTGACTCAGCACACTGCTGTCTACAGAACACCACAGATTAAAGACACTCTAGAGGGCCCAGAGCATTGGAATCTGCAATACCATGTTTCCTGATGTAGTTTCAGCATTGTATACAGAACGCCACAGATTCTAGACACTATCTTAGGCCCAGATTGCTGGAATCTGCCATACACACACTGTTTTCTGACTCAGCACACTGCTGTCTACAGAACACCACAGATTAAAGACACTCTAGAGGGCCCAGAGCATTGGAATCTGCAATACCATGTTTCCTGATGTAGTTTCAGCATTGTATACAGAACGCCACAGATTCTAGACACTATCTTAGGCCCAGATTGCTGGAATCTGCCATACACACACTGTTTTCTGACTTAGCACACTGCTGTCTACAGAACACCACAGATTAAAGACACTCTAGAGGGCCCAGAGCATTGGAATCTGCAATACCATGTTTCCTGATGTAGTTTCAGCATTGTATACAGAACGCCACAGATTCTAGACACTATCTTAGGCCCAGATTGCTGGAATCTGCCATACACACACTGTTTTCTGACTTAGCACACTGCTGTCTACAGAACACCACAGATTAAAGACACTCTAGAGGGCCCAGAGCATTGGAATCTGCAATACCATGTTTCCTGATGTAGTTTCAGCATTGTATACAGAACGCCACAGATTCTAGACACTATCTTAGGCCCAGATTGCTGGAATCTGCCATACACACACTGTTTTCTGACTCAGCACACTGCTGTCTACAGAACACCACAGATTAAAGACACTCTAGAGGGCCCAGAGCATTGGAATCTGCAATACCATGTTTCCTGATGTAGTTTCAGCATTGTATACAGAACGCCACAGATTCTAGACACTATCTTAGGCCCAGATTGCTGGAATCTGCCATACACACACTGTTTTCTGACTCAGCACACTGCTGTCTACAGAACACCACAGATTAAAGACACTCTAGAGGGCCCAGAGCATTGGAATCTGCAATACCATGTTTCCTGATGTAGTTTCAGCATTGTATACAGAACGCCACAGATTCTTTTAAATTTTTGTTTTATTAACAAATATAATAGCAAAATAATACAAGTTTAACAAAAAATATAAAATGAGATAACATCACCATTATACATGGAAGTTAGCATATATTATAACCTGTTGAGTCATCACAGGAATAACATTTCCTAATTTTAAGAAAGCATATTAAACAAAGTATTTATTTGACAGAAATATCAATATATATCAGTTCAAAGCTGATTTATAAAATGGTGAAAGGAAAAGAAAGGGTGGGGGGGAGGGGAGAGGAAAGGGAGACAAAAACTAGGGGTCAAACATTGTGGGGGAAAATAAAAAGTTGTCACATGTTTTATTCTATAGTTCGAGAGCAAAAGAGAAAAGAAGAATATTTAGTAATACAAATGTATAGACTTTAATCAAAGAACTTAGACAGTTTTCCAGTGGAGATGTAATCATACCATTTGGACCAGATCCCGAGGTATCTCTTAGGGTTGTCAGCAATTGTCCATTTGAGTTTTTCAAAGCGACTGATAGTTACAACTTCCTCCATCCAGTCCTGAATAGACGGAACCTCCGTACTAAGCCAGTGTCTGGGGATTATGGTTTTTAATGCAGCTATTAAAAAGGGAAACAGGCGGTCTTTAATGGCGCTGTGGTTTTTATTGTATAGCCCAAGCAGAACAAGTTCTGCATCTACTTTTATTTGTGAACCATATATTTCTGTAATAATGTGGTTAAATTTTTCCCACAGTGGCACAATTTTGGGACAGGAGTACCAAATATGGGTTATGGATCCAATTCCTTCACCACATCTCCAACAGTGTGCAGGAATTTCGGGGTTGATTTTATTTAGAATGACAGGGGTCCTGTACCATCTGGACAGTATTTTATAGTGTGACTCTTGGAGTCTGGTAGACGTGATTTGGGGAATTGAGGAATGTAGTATTGCCGTGGTTTCTTGCTCATTGAATGTTTTGTTTAATTCTTTGGACCAGCTAGACAGGAATGATGGGGATGACACTTTGTTATTGACAATGGAGTAAAACTTAGAAATTCCATGGCTTATGGAAGTCTTATTTATCATTAGCTTGGTAAGATCGTGTTCGCTATTTTGAGTCATAACTTGAGAACTTAGCTCTAAGAGGTGCTTCGTTATTTTGTCGTATTCTTTTTTATTAAATTTGGGGAGATCACTACTTTCTAAATATTTGGTGTATTCCATTGGCGAAGTGGCTGAGTAAATGGCTTTCAAAGGTATCATATAGCCCTTGGGGTGTGAGGTGATTTTATACCTAATCAGTCTCCAACCGTTTGGGATTGATGCTAGCAAGGGGAGTTCCAGGCAATTAGGGAATGGGATGGTATGTTTTTTGACAAGATTATGCCAAACGTGGATAGCATGTTTGGTGTAGGGGTTGTCAATTTTAGCATATAGATGTTTATTGCTCTTGGTCTTCCAGATCAGGTAATGGAGGGGGCATGGTGCACATCCCTCTTCCAAATCTACCCAGAGTTTTCTGGGTGGAAAAACATTCCATTCTTTAATACGAGTCAGGGTCGCAGCAGCGCTATAGTTACCAATATCCGGAAGACCAAGCCCACCCCTATGTTTAGGTCTCGTCAGGATATCAAACGATAGCCTGTTTTGCCCTCGCTTCCATATGAAGGAAAGAATCTTTCTTTTAATAGCTGTGTAAAAATTTTTGGGTAATGCCATAGGAATACCTTGGAGAAAGTATAGAACCCTGGGGAGGGTGATCATCTTAATTAAATTAATACGACCAAACCACGAAATGTATAGGTCATTCCATTCTTCTAGGTCAGTCTTTATTTTCTGCATGAGAGTGGTGAAATTTAACCGGTAGATGTCATTTAGGTTATTTGCGATATTCACGCCTAGATATTTGAAATATGTAGCTGTTGGTTTGAGGCCACTAATCGATTTTATTGAATCCCATGTGCGGCTATTTATGTTAACATTATAAATCGTAGATTTGGTTAAATTAACTTTGAAAAAAGATAAAGTACCAAACTGGTCTAGTTCCGATAGAAGATTTGGGATAGAGGTGAGCGGGTTGGTGATAAAAAATAATATGTCGTCTGCATAAGCTGCAGCCTTATGAGTAAGTCTATCTGTTTTTAAACCTGATATGTTATTGTTCTGTCTTATTTTGGCTAGAAGTGGTTCAAGAGAAATAATAAATAAGAGGGGAGACAATGGGCACCCCTGCCTAGTGCCATTTCGGATTTTAAAACCTTGAGAGACAGTACCATTCACCAATATCCGTGCTGAAGGAGTGGTGTACAGAGCCTGTATTTTCTTGATAAAGGAGACAGGAAGACCGAACCTGGAGAGGGTAGCCATCAGAAAACTCCAATTAAGCCTATCAAAAGCTTTTTCCGCATCAGTTGAGATAAAAGCTAAGGGTATCTTATTCTTTTTACAGTACTCCATGCCTAACAAGGCCTTCATGATGTTGTCCTTGGCCTCCCCTCCAGGCATAAAGCCCACCTGCTCTGGGTTTATAATTGTGGGTAAGATGGATTGCATTCTGTTAGCCAGAACTTTGGCATAAATCTTTAAATCATTGTTCAGGAGTGAAATTGGGCGGTAATTTTGGCATAGTGTGGGGTCTTTATCCTCTTTAGGGATAAGTGTGATATTAGCTGTCATTGTTTCCTGTCTAAAACTATTAGATAGACCGACTTCATTGAAATATTTAGTAATGTGGGGAATCAAAATTTCTTTGTATTTTTTATAATAGAAAATTCCGAAGCCGTCCGGTCCCGGACATTTACCAGACGGCAGCGTTGTAATTGCTTCTTCTATTTCGGCCTGGGAAAAAGGGGATTCTAACTTTTCTTTTTGAATTTTGTCAAGGCTTGGCAGATGTATCTGCTCAAGATAACCTTGGATGGCCTCATCCGTAGGGTTCGAGACCAATTCAGCACCCTGCAAATCATAAAGCTTACTATAATAATCGCGAAAGACTTCTGCTATTTTATCACTCAACTGTTCTATATTTCCTTTCTCGTTTCTGATCTTATGGATAGTGGTTTTATTTCTCTGTTTTTGCGTCAGTTTTGCTAGATCCCTTCCACATTTGTTTGCATGGATGAAGTGCCTGAATTTACTCATAAATAGATATCTCTCAGATTCCTTGTTTAAGGCTTCTTTGAATTCCATTCTACGTTTTATAAGTTGTCTTTCGGTATCTTTAGCGCATGTCTTTTTATGCGATTTTTCTAAACTTTGTATTTTAGTTGTTAGGTCTAAGATCTTTTGCCTTTTTTCCCTTTTTTTCCTCGCTCCAATTTGCATCAAGTGTCCCCTAACAACAGCTTTATGAGCTTCCCATAAGGTAGCCCAGGAGATATCTTCTTTATTGTTTTCCTCAAAGAAAAATTTTATTTGTGCGGCAATGAAATTGGAGTCTGGGTTTGAAGTTATCAGAGTGTCATTAAGTTGCCAATTAAAGGGCCTGGTACTTTTGTCCCCCGCGGATAAAGTAACTATAAGTGGTGCGTGATCTGAGTGTAAGAAACAGTCATATTTCGCTCCACAAATTGTATCGAGTGTGTAATGTTTTACATATATCTGATCTATACGTGAATATTGGTTATGTACCGTTGAGAAATAAGAATAATCTCTTTCCCCAGGGTTGTAAAATCTCCAGGCATCTATAAGCAGTCTATCATGAGAACGCCACAGATTCTAGACACTATCTTAGGCCCAGATTGCTGGAATCTGCCATACACACACTGTTTTCTGACTCAGCACACTGCTGTCTACAGAACACCACAGATTAAAGACACTCTAGAGGGCCCAGAGCATTGGAATCTGCAATACCATGTTTCCTGATGTAGTTTCAGCATTGTATACAGAACGCCACAGATTCTAGACACTATCTTAGGCCCAGATTGCTGGAATCTGCCATACACACACTGTTTTCTGACTCAGCACACTGCTGTCTACAGAACACCACAGATTAAAGACACTCTAGAGGGCCCAGAGCATTGGAATCTGCAATACCATGTTTCCTGATGTAGTTTCAGCATTGTATACAGAACGCCACAGATTCTAGACACTATCTTAGGCCCAGATTGCTGGAATCTGCCATACACACACTGTTTTCTGACTCAGCACACTGCTGTCTACAGAACACCACAGATTAAAGACACTCTAGAGGGCCCAGAGCATTGGAATCTGCAATACCATGTTTCCTGATGTAGTTTCAGCATTGTATACAGAACGCCACAGATTCTAGACACTATCTTAGGCCCAGATTGCTGGAATCTGCCATACACACACTGTTTTCTGACTTAGCACACTGCTGTCTACAGAACACCACAGATTAAAGACACTCTAGAGGGCCCAGAGCATTGGAATCTGCAATACCATGTTTCCTGATGTAGTTTCAGCATTGTATACAGAACGCCACAGATTCTAGACACTATCTTAGGCCCAGATTGCTGGAATCTGCCATACACACACTGTTTTCTGACTCAGCACACTGCTGTCTACAGAACACCACAGATTAAAGACACTCTAGAGGGCCCAGAGCATTGGAATCTGCAATACCATGTTTCCTGATGTAGTTTCAGCATTGTATACAGAACGCCACAGATTCTAGACACTATCTTAGGCCCAGATTGCTGGAATCTGCCATACACACACTGTTTTCTGACTCAGCACACTGCTGTCTACAGAACACCACAGATTAAAGACACTCTAGAGGGCCCAGAGCATTGGAATCTGCAATACCATGTTTCCTGATGTAGTTTCAGCATTGTATACAGAACGCCACAGATTCTAGACACTATCTTAGGCCCAGATTGCTGGAATCTGCCATACACACACTGTTTTCTGACTTAGCACACTGCTGTCTACAGAACACCACAGATTAAAGACACTCTAGAGGGCCCAGAGCATTGGAATCTGCAATACCATGTTTCCTGATGTAGTTTCAGCATTGTATACAGAACGCCACAGATTCTAGACACTATCTTAGGCCCAGATTGCTGGAATCTGCCATACACACACTGTTTTCTGACTCAGCACACTGCTGTCTACAGAACACCACAGATTAAAGACACTCTAGAGGGCCCAGAGCATTGGAATCTGCAATACCATGTTTCCTGATGTAGTTTCAGCATTGTATACAGAACGCCACAGATTCTAGACACTATCTTAGGCCCAGATTGCTGGAATCTGCCATACACACACTGTTTTCTGACTTAGCACACTGCTGTCTACAGAACACCACAGATTAAAGACACTCTAGAGGGCCCAGAGCATTGGAATCTGCAATACCATGTTTCCTGATGTAGTTTCAGCATTGTATACAGAACGCCACAGATTCTAGACACTATCTTAGGCCCAGATTGCTGGAATCTGCCATACACACACTGTTTTCTGACTCAGCACACTGCTGTCTACAGAACACCACAGATTAAAGACACTCTAGAGGGCCCAGAGCATTGGAATCTGCAATACCATGTTTCCTGATGTAGTTTCAGCATTGTATACAGAACGCCACAGATTCTAGACACTATCTTAGGCCCAGATTGCTGGAATCTGCCATACACACACTGTTTTCTGACTTAGCACACTGCTGTCTACAGAACACCACAGATTAAAGACACTCTAGAGGGCCCAGAGCATTGGAATCTGCAATACCATGTTTCCTGATGTAGTTTCAGCATTGTATACAGAACGCCACAGATTCTAGACACTATCTTAGGCCCAGATTGCTGGAATCTGCCATACACACACTGTTTTCTGACTCAGCACACTGCTGTCTACAGAACACCACAGATTAAAGACACTCTAGAGGGCCCAGAGCATTGGAATCTGCAATACCATGTTTCCTGATGTAGTTTCAGCATTGTATACAGAACGCCACAGATTCTAGACACTATCTTAGGCCCAGATTGCTGGAATCTGCCATACACACACTGTTTTCTGACTCAGCACACTGCTGTCTACAGAACACCACAGATTAAAGACACTCTAGAGGGCCCAGAGCATTGGAATCTGCAATACCATGTTTCCTGATGTAGTTTCAGCATTGTATACAGAACGCCACAGATTCTAGACACTATCTTAGGCCCAGATTGCTGGAATCTGCCATACACACACTGTTTTCTGACTCAGCACACTGCTGTCTACAGAACACCACAGATTAAAGACACTCTAGAGGGCCCAGAGCATTGGAATCTGCAATACCATGTTTCCTGATGTAGTTTCAGCATTGTATACAGAACGCCACAGATTCTAGACACTATCTTAGGCCCAGATTGCTGGAATCTGCCATACACACACTGTTTTCTGACTTAGCACACTGCTGTCTACAGAACACCACAGATTAAAGACACTCTAGAGGGCCCAGAGCATTGGAATCTGCAATACCATGTTTCCTGATGTAGTTTCAGCATTGTATACAGAACGCCACAGATTCTAGACACTATCTTAGGCCCAGATTGCTGGAATCTGCCATACACACACTGTTTTCTGACTTAGCACACTGCTGTCTACAGAACACCACAGATTAAAGACACTCTAGAGGGCCCAGAGCATTGGAATCTGCAATACCATGTTTCCTGATGTAGTTTCAGCATTGTATACAGAACGCCACAGATTCTAGACACTATCTTAGGCCCAGATTGCTGGAATCTGCCATACACACACTGTTTTCTGACTCAGCACACTGCTGTCTACAGAACACCACAGATTAAAGACACTCTAGAGGGCCCAGAGCATTGGAATCTGCAATACCATGTTTCCTGATGTAGTTTCAGCATTGTATACAGAACGCCACAGATTCTAGACACTATCTTAGGCCCAGATTGCTGGAATCTGCCATACACACACTGTTTTCTGACTCAGCACACTGCTGTCTACAGAACACCACAGATTAAAGACACTCTAGAGGGCCCAGAGCATTGGAATCTGCAATACCATGTTTCCTGATGTAGTTTCAGCATTGTATACAGAACGCCACAGATTCTAGACACTATCTTAGGCCCAGATTGCTGGAATCTGCCATACACACACTGTTTTCTGACTTAGCACACTGCTGTCTACAGAACACCACAGATTAAAGACACTCTAGAGGGCCCAGAGCATTGGAATCTGCAATACCATGTTTCCTGATGTAGTTTCAGCATTGTATACAGAACGCCACAGATTCTAGACACTATCTTAGGCCCAGATTGCTGGAATCTGCCATACACACACTGTTTTCTGACTTAGCACACTGCTGTCTACAGAACACCACAGATTAAAGACACTCTAGAGGGCCCAGAGCATTGGAATCTGCAATACCATGTTTCCTGATGTAGTTTCAGCATTGTATACAGAACGCCACAGATTCTAGACACTATCTTAGGCCCAGATTGCTGGAATCTGCCATACACACACTGTTTTCTG
Organism: Bufo bufo; assembly: GCF_905171765.1. Classification (NCBI taxonomy): domain Eukaryota; kingdom Metazoa; phylum Chordata; class Amphibia; order Anura; family Bufonidae; genus Bufo; species Bufo bufo. The sequence goes on from NW_024401151.1 coordinate 41,872, forward strand.
ACTTAGCACACTGCTGTCTACAGAACACCACAGATTAAAGACACTCTAGAGGGCCCAGAGCATTGGAATCTGCAATACCATGTTTCCTGATGTAGTTTCAGCATTGTATACAGAACGCCACAGATTCTAGACACTATCTTAGGCCCAGATTGCTGGAATCTGCCATACACACACTGTTTTCTGACTTAGCACACTGCTGTCTACAGAACACCACAGATTAAAGACACTCTAGAGGGCCCAGAGCATTGGAATCTGCAATACCATGTTTCCTGATGTAGTTTCAGCATTGTATACAGAACGCCACAGATTCTAGACACTATCTTAGGCCCAGATTGCTGGAATCTGCCATACACACACTGTTTTCTGACTTAGCACACTGCTGTCTACAGAACACCACAGATTAAAGACACTCTAGAGGGCCCAGAGCATTGGAATCTGCAATACCATGTTTCCTGATGTAGTTTCAGCATTGTATACAGAACGCCACAGATTCTAGACACTATCTTAGGCCCAGATTGCTGGAATCTGCCATACACACACTGTTTTCTGACTAGCACACTGCTGTCTACAGAACACCACAGATTAAAGACACTCTAGAGGGCCCAGAGCATTGGAATCTGCAATACCATGTTTCCTGATGTAGTTTCAGCATTGTATACAGAACGCCACAGATTCTAGACACTATCTTAGGCCCAGATTGCTGGAATCTGCCATACACACACTGTTTTCTGACTCAGCACACTGCTGTCTACAGAACACCACAGATTAAAGACACTCTAGAGGGCCCAGAGCATTGGAATCTGCAATACCATGTTTCCTGATGTAGTTTCAGCATTGTATACAGAACGCCACAGATTCTAGACACTATCTTAGGCCCAGATTGCTGGAATCTGCCATACACACACTGTTTTCTGACTTAGCACACTGCTGTCTACAGAACACCACAGATTAAAGACACTCTAGAGGGCCCAGAGCATTGGAATCTGCAATACCATGTTTCCTGATGTAGTTTCAGCATTGTATACAGAACGCCACAGATTCTAGACACTATCTTAGGCCCAGATTGCTGGAATCTGCCATACACACACTGTTTTCTGACTTAGCACACTGCTGTCTACAGAACACCACAGATTAAAGACACTCTAGAGGGCCCAGAGCATTGGAATCTGCAATACCATGTTTCCTGATGTAGTTTCAGCATTGTATACAGAACGCCACAGATTCTAGACACTATCTTAGGCCCAGATTGCTGGAATCTGCCATACACACACTGTTTTCTGACTTAGCACACTGCTGTCTACAGAACACCACAGATTAAAGACACTCTAGAGGGCCCAGAGCATTGGAATCTGCAATACCATGTTTCCTGATGTAGTTTCAGCATTGTATACAGAACGCCACAGATTCTAGACACTATCTTAGGCCCAGATTGCTGGAATCTGCCATACACACACTGTTTTCTGACTTAGCACACTGCTGTCTACAGAACACCACAGATTAAAGACACTCTAGAGGGCCCAGAGCATTGGAATCTGCAATACCATGTTTCCTGATGTAGTTTCAGCATTGTATACAGAACGCCACAGATTCTAGACACTATCTTAGGCCCAGATTGCTGGAATCTGCCATACACACACTGTTTTCTGACTTAGCACACTGCTGTCTACAGAACACCACAGATTAAAGACACTCTAGAGGGCCCAGAGCATTGGAATCTGCAATACCATGTTTCCTGATGTAGTTTCAGCATTGTATACAGAACGCCACAGATTCTAGACACTATCTTAGGCCCAGATTGCTGGAATCTGCCATACACACACTGTTTTCTGACTCAGCACACTGCTGTCTACAGAACACCACAGATTAAAGACACTCTAGAGGGCCCAGAGCATTGGAATCTGCAATACCATGTTTCCTGATGTAGTTTCAGCATTGTATACAGAACGCCACAGATTCTAGACACTATCTTAGGCCCAGATTGCTGGAATCTGCCATACACACACTGTTTTCTGACTCAGCACACTGCTGTCTACAGAACACCACAGATTAAAGACACTCTAGAGGGCCCAGAGCATTGGAATCTGCAATACCATGTTTCCTGATGTAGTTTCAGCATTGTATACAGAACGCCACAGATTCTAGACACTATCTTAGGCCCAGATTGCTGGAATCTGCCATACACACACTGTTTTCTGACTTAGCACACTGCTGTCTACAGAACACCACAGATTAAAGACACTCTAGAGGGCCCAGAGCATTGGAATCTGCAATACCATGTTTCCTGATGTAGTTTCAGCATTGTATACAGAACGCCACAGATTCTAGACACTATCTTAGGCCCAGATTGCTGGAATCTGCCATACACACACTGTTTTCTGACTCAGCACACTGCTGTCTACAGAACACCACAGATTAAAGACACTCTAGAGGGCCCAGAGCATTGGAATCTGCAATACAATGTTTCCTGATGTAGTTTCAGCATTGTATACAGAACGCCACAGATTCTAGACACTATCTTAGGCCCAGATTGCTGGAATCTGCCATACACACACTGTTTTCTGACTTAGCACACTGCTGTCTACAGAACACCACAGATTAAAGACACTCTAGAGGGCCCAGAGCATTGGAATCTGCAATACCATGTTTCCTGATGTAGTTTCAGCATTGTATACAGAACGCCACAGATTCTAGACACTATCTTAGGCCCAGATTGCTGGAATCTGCCATACACACACTGTTTTCTGACTTAGCACACTGCTGTCTACAGAACACCACAGATTAAAGACACTCTAGAGGGCCCAGAGCATTGGAATCTGCAATACCATGTTTCCTGATGTAGTTTCAGCATTGTATACAGAACGCCACAGATTCTAGACACTATCTTAGGCCCAGATTGCTGGAATCTGCCATACACACACTGTTTTCTGACTCAGCACACTGCTGTCTACAGAACACCACAGATTAAAGACACTCTAGAGGGCCCAGAGCATTGGAATCTGCAATACAATGTTTCCTGATGTAGTTTCAGCATTGTATACAGAACGCCACAGATTCTAGACACTATCTTAGGCCCAGATTGCTGGAATCTGCCATACACACACTGTTTTCTGACTCAGCACACTGCTGTCTACAGAACACCACAGATTAAAGACACTCTAGAGGGCCCAGAGCATTGGAATCTGCAATACCATGTTTCCTGATGTAGTTTCAGCATTGTATACAGAACGCCACAGATTCTAGACACTATCTTAGGCCCAGATTGCTGGAATCTGCCATACACACACTGTTTTCTGACTCAGCACACTGCTGTCTACAGAACACCACAGATTAAAGACACTCTAGAGGGCCCAGAGCATTGGAATCTGCAATACAATGTTTCCTGATGTAGTTTCAGCATTGTATACAGAACGCCACAGATTCTAGACACTATCTTAGGCCCAGATTGCTGGAATCTGCCATACACACACTGTTTTCTGACTTAGCACACTGCTGTCTACAGAACACCACAGATTAAAGACACTCTAGAGGGCCCAGAGCATTGGAATCTGCAATACCATGTTTCCTGATGTAGTTTCAGCATTGTATACAGAACGCCACAGATTCTAGACACTATCTTAGGCCCAGATTGCTGGAATCTGCCATACACACACTGTTTTCTGACTCAGCACACTGCTGTCTACAGAACACCACAGATTAAAGACACTCTAGAGGGCCCAGAGCATTGGAATCTGCAATACCATGTTTCCTGATGTAGTTTCAGCATTGTATACAGAACGCCACAGATTCTAGACACTATCTTAGGCCCAGATTGCTGGAATCTGCCATACACACACTGTTTTCTGACTCAGCACACTGCTGTCTACAGAACACCACAGATTAAAGACACTCTAGAGGGCCCAGAGCATTGGAATCTGCAATACCATGTTTCCTGATGTAGTTTCAGCATTGTATACAGAACGCCACAGATTCTAGACACTATCTTAGGCCCAGATTGCTGGAATCTGCCATACACACACTGTTTTCTGACTCAGCACACTGCTGTCTACAGAACACCACAGATTAAAGACACTCTAGAGGGCCCAGAGCATTGGAATCTGCAATACCATGTTTCCTGATGTAGTTTCAGCATTGTATACAGAACGCCACAGATTCTAGACACTATCTTAGGCCCAGATTGCTGGAATCTGCCATACACACACTGTTTTCTGACTCAGCACACTGCTGTCTACAGAACACCACAGATTAAAGACACTCTAGAGGGCCCAGAGCATTGGAATCTGCAATACCATGTTTCCTGATGTAGTTTCAGCATTGTATACAGAACGCCACAGATTCTAGACACTATCTTAGGCCCAGATTGCTGGAATCTGCCATACACACACTGTTTTCTGACTCAGCACACTGCTGTCTACAGAACACCACAGATTAAAGACACTCTAGAGGGCCCAGAGCATTGGAATCTGCAATACCATGTTTCCTGATGTAGTTTCAGCATTGTATACAGAACGCCACAGATTCTAGACACTATCTTAGGCCCAGATTGCTGGAATCTGCCATACACACACTGTTTTCTGACTCAGCACACTGCTGTCTACAGAACACCACAGATTAAAGACACTCTAGAGGGCCCAGAGCATTGGAATCTGCAATACCATGTTTCCTGATGTAGTTTCAGCATTGTATACAGAACGCCACAGATTCTAGACACTATCTTAGGCCCAGATTGCTGGAATCTGCCATACACACACTGTTTTCTGACTTAGCACACTGCTGTCTACAGAACACCACAGATTAATGACACTCTAGAGGGCCCAGAGCATTGGAATCTGCAATACCATGTTTCCTGATGTAGTTTCAGCATTGTATACAGAACGCCACAGATTCTAGACACTATCTTAGGCCCAGATTGCTGGAATCTGCCATACACACACTGTTTTCTGACTCAGCACACTGCTGTCTACAGAACACCACAGATTAAAGACACTCTAGAGGGGCCAGAGCATTGGAATCTGCAATACCATGTTTCCTGATGTAGTTTCAGCATTGTATACAGAACGCCACAGATTCTAGACACTATCTTAGGCCCAGATTGCTGGAATCTGCCATACACACACTGTTTTCTGACTCAGCACACTGCTGTCTACAGAACACCACAGATTAAAGACACTCTAGAGGGCCCAGAGCATTGGAATCTGCAATACCATGTTTCCTGATGTAGTTTCAGCATTGTATACAGAACGCCACAGATTCTTGTAAATTTTTGTTTTATTAACAAATATAATAGCAAAATAATACAAGTTTAACAAAAAATATAAAATGAGATAACATCACCATTATACATGGAAGTTAGCATATATTATAACCTGTTGAGTCATCACAGGAATAACATTTCCTAATTTTAAGAAAGCATATTAAACAAAGTATTTATTTGACAGAAATATCAATATATATCAGTTCAAAGCTGATTTATAAAATGGTGAAAGGAAAAGAAGGGGGGGGGGGGGGAGGGGAGAGGAAAGGGAGACAAAAACTAGGGGTCAAACATTGTGGGGGAAAATAAAAAGTTGTCACATGTTTTATTCTATAGTTCGAGAGCAAAAGAGAAAAGAAGAATATTTAGTAATACAAATGTATAGACTTTAATCAAAGAACTTAGACAGTTTTCCAGTGGAGATGTAATCATACCATTTGGACCAGATCCCGAGGTATCTCTTAGGGTTGTCAGCAATTGTCCATTTGAGTTTTTCAAAGCGACTGATAGTTACAACTTCCTCCATCCAGTCCTGAATAGACGGAACCTCCGTACTAAGCCAGTGTCTGGGGATTATGGTTTTTAATGCAGCTATTAAAAAGGGAAACAGGCGGTCTTTAATGGCGCTGTGGTTTTTATTGTATAGCCCAAGCAGAACAAGTTCTGCATCTACTTTTATTTGTGAACCATATATTTCTGTAATAATGTGGTCAAATTTTTCCCACAGTGGCACAATTTTGGGACAGGAGTACCAAATATGGGTTATGGATCCAATTCCTTCACCACATCTCCAACAGTGTGCAGGAATTTCGGGGTTGATTTTATTTAGAATGACAGGGGTCCTGTACCATCTGGACAGTATTTTATAGTGTGACTCTTGGAGTCTGGTAGACGTGATTTGGGGAATTGAGGAATGTAGTATTGCCGTGGTTTCTTGCTCATTGAATGTTTTGTTTAATTCTTTGGACCAGCTAGACAGGAATGATGGGGATGACACTTTGTTATTGACAATGGAGTAAAACTTAGAAATTCCATGGCTTATGGAAGTCTTATTTATCATTAGCTTGGTAAGATCGTGTTCGCTATTTTGAGTCATAACTTGAGAACTTAGCTCTAAGAGGTGCTTCGTTATTTTGTCGTATTCTTTTTTATTAAATTTGGGGAGATCACTACTTTCTAAATATTTGGTGTATTCCATTGGCGAAGTGGCTGAGTAAATGGCTTTCAAAGGTATCATATAGCCCTTGGGGTGTGAGGTGATTTTATACCTAATCAGTCTCCAACCGTTTGGGATTGATGCTAGCAAGGGGAGTTCCAGGCAATTAGGGAATGGGATGGTATGTTTTTTGACAAGATTATGCCAAACGTGGATAGCATGTTTGGTGTAGGGGTTGTCAATTTTAGCATATAGATGTTTATTGCTCTTGGTCTTCCAGATCAGGTAATGGAGGGGGCATGGTGCACATCCCTCTTCCAAATCTACCCAGAGTTTTCTGGGTGGAAAAACATTCCATTCTTTAATACGAGTCAGGGTCGCAGCAGCGCTATAGTTACCAATATCCGGAAGACCAAGCCCACCCCTATGTTTAGGTCTCGTCAGGATATCAAACGATAGCCTGTTTTGCCCTCGCTTCCATATGAAGGAAAGAATCTTTCTTTTAATAGCTGTGTAAAAATTTTTGGGTAATGCCATAGGAATACCTTGGAGGAAGTATAGAACCCTGGGGAGGGTGATCATCTTAATTAAATTAATACGACCAAACCACGAAATGTATAGGTCATTCCATTCTTCTAGGTCAGTCTTTATTTTCTGCATGAGAGTGGTGAAATTTAACCGGTAGATGTCATTTAGGTTATTTGCGATATTCACGCCTAGATATTTGAAATATGTAGCTGTTGGTTTGAGGCCACTAATCGATTTTATTGAATCCCATGTGCGGCTATTTATGTTAACATTATAAATCGTAGATTTGGTTAAATTAACTTTGAAAAAAGATAAAGTACCAAACTGGTCTAGTTCCGATAGAAGATTTGGGATAGAGGTGAGCGGGTTGGTGATAAAAAATAATATGTCGTCTGCATAAGCTGCAGCCTTATGAGTAAGTCTATCTGTTTTTAAACCTGATATGTTATTGTTCTGTCTTATTTTGGCTAGAAGTGGTTCAAGAGAAATAATAAATAAGAGGGGAGACAATGGGCACCCCTGCCTAGTGCCATTTCGGATTTTAAAACCTTGAGAGACAGTACCATTCACCAATATCCGTGCTGAAGGAGTGGTGTACAGAGCCTGTATTTTCTTGATAAAGGAGACAGGAAGACCGAACCTGGAGAGGGTAGCCATCAGAAAACTCCAATTAAGCCTATCAAAAGCTTTTTCCGCATCAGTTGAGATAAAAGCTAAGGGTATCTTATTCTTTTTACAGTACTCCATGCCTAACAAGGCCTTCATGATGTTGTCCTTGGCCTCCCCTCCAGGCATAAAGCCCACCTGCTCTGGGTTTATAATTGTGGGTAAGATGGATTGCATTCTGTTAGCCAGAACTTTGGCATAAATCTTTAAATCATTGTTCAGGAGTAAAATTGGGCGGTAATTTTGGCATAGTGTGGGGTCTTTATCCTCTTTAGGGATAAGTGTGATATTAGCTGTCATTGTTTCCTGTCTAAAACTATTAGATAGACCGACTTCATTGAAATATTTAGTAATGTGGGGAATCAAAATTTCTTTGTATTTTTTATAATAGAAAATTCCGAAGCCGTCCGGTCCCGGACATTTACCAGACGGCAGCGTTGTAATTGCTTCTTCTATTTCGGCCTGGGAAAAAGGGGATTCTAACTTTTCTTTTTGAATTTTGTCAAGGCTTGGCAGATGTATCTGCTCAAGATAACCTTGGATGGCCTCATCCGTAGGGTTCGAGACCAATTCAGCACCCTGCAAATCATAAAGCTTACTATAATAATCGCGAAAGACTTCTGCTATTTTATCACTCAACTGTTCTATATTTCCTTTCTCGTTTCTGATCTTATGGATAGTGGTTTTATTTCTCTGTTTTTGCGTCAGTTTTGCTAGATCCCTTCCACATTTGTTTGCATGGATGAAGTGCCTGAATTTACTCATAAATAGATATCTCTCAGATTCCTTGTTTAAGGCTTCTTTGAATTCCATTCTAAGTTTTATAAGTTGTCTTTCGGTATCTTTAGCGCATGTCTTTTTATGCGATTTTTCTAAACTTTGTATTTTAGTTGTTAGGTCTAAGATCTTTTGCCTTTTTTCCCTTTTTTTCCTCGCTCCAATTTGCATCAAGTGTCCCCTAACAACAGCTTTATGAGCTTCCCATAAGGTAGCCCAGGAGATATCTTCTTTATTGTTTTCCTCAAAGAAAAATTTTATTTGTGCGGCAATGAAATTGGAGTCTGGGTTTGAAGTTATCAGAGTGTCATTAAGTTGCCAATTAAAGGGCCTGGTACTTTTGTCCCCCGCGGATAAAGTAACTATAAGTGGTGCGTGATCTGAGTGTAAGAAACAGTCATATTTCGCTCCACAAATTGTGTCGAGTGTGTTATGTTTTACATATATCTGATCTATACGTGAATATTGGTTATGTACCGTTGAGAAATAAGAATAATCTCTTTCCCCAGGGTTGTAAAATCTCCAGGCATCTATAAGCAGTCTATCATGAGAACGCCACAGATTCTAGACACTATCTTAGGCCCAGATTGCTGGAATCTGCCATACACACACTGTTTTCTGACTCAGCACACTGCTGTCTACAGAACACCACAGATTAAAGACACTCTAGAGGGCCCAGAGCATTGGAATCTGCAATACCATGTTTCCTGATGTAGTTTCAGCATTGTATACAGAACGCCACAGATTCTAGACACTATCTTAGGCCCAGATTCCTGGAATCTGCCATACACACACTGTTTTCTGACTCAGCACACTGCTGTCTACAGAACACCACAGATTAAAGACACTCTAGAGGGCCCAGAGCATTGTAATCTGCAATACCATGTTTCCTGATGTAGTTTCAGCATTGTATACAGAACGCCACAGATTCTAGACACTATCTTAGGCCCAGATTGCTATAATCTGCCATACACACACTGTTTTCTGACTCAGCACACTGCTGTCTACAGAACACCACAGATTAAAGACACTCTAGAGGGCCCAGAGCATTGGAATCTGCAATAACATGTTTCCTGATGTAGTTTCAGCATTGTATACAGAACGCCACAGATTCTAGACACTATCTTAGGCCCAGATTGCTGGAATCTGCCATACGCACACTGTTTTCTGACTTAGCACACTGCTGTCTACAGAACACCACAGATTATAGACACTCTAGAGGGCCCAGAGCATTGGAATCTGCAATACCATGTTTCCTGATGTAGTTTCAGCATTGTATACAGAACGCCACAGATTCTAGACACTATCTTAGGCCCAGATTGCTGGAATCTGCCATACACACACTGTTTTCTGACTCAGCACACTGCTGTCTACAGAACACCACAGATTAAAGACACTCTAGAGGGGCCAGAGCATTGGAATCTGCAATACCATGTTTCCTGATGTAGTTTCAGCATTGTATACAGAACGCCACAGATTCTAGACACTATCTTAGGCCCAGATTGCTGGAATCTGCCATACACACACTGTTTTCTGACTCAGCACACTGCTGTCTACAGAACACCACAGATTAAAGACACTCTAGAGGGCCCAGAGCATTGGAATCTGCAATACCATGTTTCCTGATGTAGTTTCAGCATTGTATACAGAACGCCACAGATTCTAGACACTATCTTAGGCCCAGATTGCTGGAATCTGCCATACACACACTGTTTTCTGACTCAGCACACTGCTGTCTACAGAACACCACAGATTAAAGACACTCTAGAGGGCCCAGAGCATTGTAATCTGCAATACCATGTTTCCTGATGTAGTTTCAGCATTGTATACAGAACGCCACAGATTCTAGACACTATCTTAGGCCCAGATTGCTGGAATCTGCCATACACACACTGTTTTCTGACTCAGCACACTGCTGTCTACAGAACACCACAGATTAAAGACACTCTAGAGGGCCCAGAGCATTGGAATCTGCAATAACATGTTTCCTGATGTAGTTTCAGCATTGTATACAGAACGCCACAGATTCTAGACACTATCTTAGGCCCAGATTGCTGGAATCTGCCATACACACACTGTTTTCTGACTTAGCACACTGCTGTCTACAAAACACCACAGATTAATGACACTCTAGAGGGCCCAGAGCATTGGAATCTGCAATACCATGTTTCCTGATGTAGTTTCAGCATTGTATACAGAACGCCACAGATTCTAGACACTATCTTAGGCCCAGATTGCTGGAATCTGCCATACACACACTGTTTTCTGACTCAGCACACTGCTGTCTACAGAACACCACAGATTAAAGACACTCTAGAGGGCCCAGAGCATTGGAATCTGCAATACCATGTTTCCTGATGTAGTTTCAGCATTGTATACAGAACGCCACAGATTCTAGACACTATCTTAGGCCCAGATTGCTGGAATCTGCCATACACACACTGTTTTCTGACTTAGCACACTGCTGTCTACAAAACACCACGGATTAAAGACACTCTAGAGGGCCCAGAGCATTGGAATCTGCAATACCATGTTTCCTGATGTAGTTTCAGCATTGTATACAGAACGCCACAGATTCTAGACACTATCTTAGGCCCAGATTGCTGGAATCTGCCATACACACACTGTTTTCTGACTCAGCACACTGCTGTCTACAGAACACCACAGATTAGAGACACTCTAGAGGGCCCAGAGCATTGGAATCTGCAATACCATGTTTCTTGATGTAGTTTCAGCATTGTATACAGAACGCCACAGATTCTAGACACTATCTTAGGCCCAGATTGCTGGAATCTGCCATACACACACTGTTTTCTGACTTAGCACACTGCTGTCTACAAAACACCACAGATTAAAGACACTCTAGAGGGCCCAGAGCATTGGAATCTGCAATACCATGTTTCCTGATGTAGTTTCAGCATTGTATACAGAACGCCACAGATTCTAGACACTATCTTAGGCCCAGATTGCTGGAATCTGCCATACACACACTGTTTTCTGACTCAGCACACTGCTGTCTACAGAACACCACAGATTAAAGACACTCTAGAGGGCCCAGAGCATTGGAATCTGCAATACCATGTTTCTTGATGTAGTTTCAGCATTGTATACAGAACGCCACAGATTCTAGACACTATCTTAGGCCCAGATTGCTGGAATCTGCCATACACACACTGTTTTCTGACTCAGCACACTGCTGTCTACAGAACACCACAGATTAAAGACACTCTAGAGGGGCCAGAGCATTGGAATCTGCAATACCATGTTTCCTGATGTAGTTTCAGCATTGTATACAGAACGCCACAGATTCTAGACACTATCTTAGGCCCAGATTGCTGGAATCTGCCATACACACACTGTTTTCTGACTCAGCACACTGCTGTCTACAGAACACCACAGATTAAAGACACTCTAGAGGGCCCAGAGCATTGGAATCTGCAATACCATGTTTCCTGATGTAGTTTCAGCATTGTATACAGAACGCCACAGATTCTAGACACTATCTTAGGCCCAGATTGCTGGAATCTGCCATACACACACTGTTTTCTGACTCAGCACACTGCTGTCTACAGAATACCACAGATTAAAGACACTCTAGAGGGCCCAGAGCATTGGAATCTGCAATACCATGTTTCCTGATGTAGTTTCAGCATTGTATACAGAACGCCACAGATTCTAGACACTATCTTAGGCCCAGATTGCTGGAATCTGCCATACACACACTGTTTTCTGACTCAGCACACTGCTGTCTACAGAACACCACAGATTAAAGACACTCTAGAGGGCCCAGAGCATTGGAATCTGCAATACCATGTTTCCTGATGTAGTTTCAGCATTGTATACAGAACGCCACAGATTCTAGACACTATCTTAGGCCCAGATTGCTGGAATCTGCCATACACACACTGTTTTCTGACTTAGCACACTGCTGTCTACAAAACACCACAGATTAATGACACTCTAGAGGGCCCAGAGCATTGGAATCTGCAATACCATGTTTCCTGATGTAGTTTCAGCATTGTATACAGAACGCCACAGATTCTAGACACTATCTTAGGCCCAGATTGCTGGAATCTGCCATACACACACTGTTTTCTGACTCAGCACACTGCTGTCTACAGAACACCACAGATTAAAGACACTCTAGAGGGCCCAGAGCATTGGAATCTGCAATACCATGTTTCCTGATGTAGTTTCAGCATTGTATACAGAACGCCACAGATTCTAGACACTATCTTAGGCCCAGATTGCTGGAATCTGCCATACACACACTGTTTTCTGACTTAGCACACTGCTGTCTACAAAACACCACAGATTAAAGACACTCTAGAGGGCCCAGAGCATTGGAATCTGCAATACCATGTTTCCTGATGTAGTTTCAGCATTGTATACAGAACGCCACAGATTCTAGACACTATCTTAGGCCCAGATTGCTGGAATCTGCCATACACACACTGTTTTCTGACTCAGCACACTGCTGTCTACAGAACACCACAGATTAAAGACACTCTAGAGGGGCCAGAGCATTGGAATCTGCAATACCATGTTTCCTGATGTAGTTTCAGCATTGTATACAGAACGCCACAGATTCTAGACACTATCTTAGGCCCAGATTGCTGGAATCTGCCATACACACACTGTTTTCTGACTCAGCACACTGCTGTCTACAGAACACCACAGATTAAAGACACTCTAGAGGGCCCAGAGCATTGGAATCTGCAATACCATGTTTCCTGATGTAGTTTCAGCATTGTATACAGAACGCCACAGATTCTTGTAAATTTTTGTTTTATTAACAAATATAATAGCAAAATAATACAAGTTTAACAAAAAATATAAAATGAGATAACATCACCATTATACATGGAAGTTAGCATATATTATAACCTGTTGAGTCATCACAGGAATAACATTTCCTAATTTTAAGAAAGCATATTAAACAAAGTATTTATTTGACAGAAATATCAATATATATCAGTTCAAAGCTGATTTATAAAATGGTGAAAGGAAAAGAAAGGGTGGGGGGGGAGGGGAGAGGAAAGGGAGACAAAAACTAGGGGTCAAACATTGTGGGGGAAAATAAAAAGTTGTCACATGTTTTATTCTATAGTTCGAGAGCAAAAGAGAAAAGAAGAATATTTAGTAATACAAATGTATAGACTTTAATCAAAGAACTTAGACAGTTTTCCAGTGGAGATGTAATCATACCATTTGGACCAGATCCCGAGGTATCTCTTAGGGTTGTCAGCAATTGTCCATTTGAGTTTTTCAAAGCGACTGATAGTTACAACTTCCTCCATCCAGTCCTGAATAGACGGAACCTCCGTACTAAGCCAGTGTCTGGGGATTATGGTTTTTAATGCAGCTATTAAAAAGGGAAACAGGCGGTCTTTAATGGCGCTGTGGTTTTTATTGTATAGCCCAAGCAGAACAAGTTCTGCATCTACTTTTATTTGTGAACCATATATTTCTGTAATAATGTGGTCAAATTTTTCCCACAGTGGCACAATTTTGGGACAGGAGTACCAAATATGGGTTATGGATCCAATTCCTTCACCACATCTCCAACAGTGTGCAGGAATTTCGGGGTTGATTTTATTTAGAATGACAGGGGTCCTGTACCATCTGGACAGTATTTTATAGTGTGACTCCTGGAGTCTGGTAGACGTGATTTGGGGAATTGAGGAATGTAGTATTGCCGTGGTTTCTTGCTCATTGAATGTTTTGTTTAATTCTTTGGACCAGCTAGACAGGAATGATGGGGATGACACTTTGTTATTGACAATGGAGTAAAACTTAGAAATTCCATGGCTTATGGAAGTCTTATTTATCATTAGCTTGGTAAGATCGTGTTCGCTATTTTGAGTCATAACTTGAGAACTTAGCTCTAAGAGGTGCTTCGTTATTTTGTCGTATTCTTTTTTATTAAATTTGGGGAGATCACTACTTTCTAAATATTTGGTGTATTCCATTGGCGAAGTGGCTGAGTAAATGGCTTTCAAAGGTATCATATAGCCCTTGGGGTGTGAGGTGATTTTATACCTAATCAGTCTCCAACCGTTTGGGATTGATGCTAGCAAGGGGAGTTCCAGGCAATTAGGGAATGGGATGGTATGTTTTTTGACAAGATTATGCCAAACGTGGATAGCATGTTTGGTGTAGGGGTTGTCAATTTTAGCATATAGATGTTTATTGCTCTTGGTCTTCCAGATCAGGTAATGGAGGGGGCATGGTGCACATCCCTCTTCCAAATCTACCCAGAGTTTTCTGGGTGGAAAAACATTCCATTCTTTAATACGAGTCAGGGTCGCAGCAGCGCTATAGTTACCAATATCCGGAAGACCAAGCCCACCCCTATGTTTAGGTCTCGTCAGGATATCAAACGATAGCCTGTTTTGCCCTCGCTTCCATATGAAGGAAAGAATCTTTCTTTTAATAGCTGTGTAAAAATTTTTGGGTAATGCCATAGGAATACCTTGGAGGAAGTATAGAACCCTGGGGAGGGTGATCATCTTAATTAAATTAATACGACCAAACCACGAAATGTATAGGTCATTCCATTCTTCTAGGTCAGTCTTTATTTTCTGCATGAGAGTGGTGAAATTTAACCGGTAGATGTCATTTAGGTTATTTGCGATATTCACGCCTAGATATTTGAAATATGTAGCTGTTGGTTTGAGGCCACTAATCGATTTTATTGAATCCCATGTGCGGCTATTTATGTTAACATTATAAATCGTAGATTTGGTTAAATTAACTTTGAAAAAAGATAAAGTACCAAACTGGTCTAGTTCCGATAGAAGATTTGGGATAGAGGTGAGCGGGTTGGTGATAAAAAATAATATGTCGTCTGCATAAGCTGCAGCCTTATGAGTAAGTCTATCTGTTTTTAAACCTGATATGTTATTGTTCTGTCTTATTTTGGCTAGAAGTGGTTCAAGAGAAATAATAAATAAGAGGGGAGACAATGGGCACCCCTGCCTAGTGCCATTTCGGATTTTAAAACCTTGAGAGACAGTACCATTCACCAATATCCGTGCTGAAGGAGTGGTGTACAGAGCCTGTATTTTCTTGATAAAGGAGACAGGAAGACCGAACCTGGAGAGGGTAGCCATCAGAAAACTCCAATTAAGCCTATCAAAAGCTTTTTCCGCATCAGTTGAGATAAAAGCTAAGGGTATCTTATTCTTTTTACAGTACTCCATGCCTAACAAGGCCTTCATGATGTTGTCCTTGGCCTCCCCTCCAGGCATAAAGCCCACCTGCTCTGGGTTTATAATTGTGGGTAAGATGGATTGCATTCTGTTAGCCAGAACTTTGGCATAAATCTTTAAATCATTGTTCAGGAGTGAAATTGGGCGGTAATTTTGGCATAGTGTGGGGTCTTTATCCTCTTTAGGGATAAGTGTGATATTAGCTGTCATTGTTTCCTGTCTAAAACTATTAGATAGACCGACTTCATTGAAATATTTAGTAATGTGGGGAATCAAAATTTCTTTGTATTTTTTATAATAGAAAATTCCGAAGCCGTCCGGTCCCGGACATTTACCAGACGGCAGCGTTGTAATTGCTTCTTCTATTTCGGCCTGGGAAAAAGGGGATTCTAACTTTTCTTTTTGAATTTTGTCAAGGCTTGGCAGATGTATCTGCTCAAGATAACCTTGGATGGCCTCATCCGTAGGGTTCGAGACCAATTCAGCACCCTGCAAATCATAAAGCTTACTATAATAATCGCGAAAGACTTCTGCTATTTTATCACTCAACTGTTCTATATTTCCTTTCTCGTTTCTGATCTTATGGATAGTGGTTTTATTTCTCTGTTTTTGCGTCAGTTTTGCTAGATCCCTTCCACATTTGTTTGCATGGATGAAGTGCCTGAATTTACTCATAAATAGATATCTCTCAGATTCCTTGTTTAAGGCTTCTTTGAATTCCATTCTAAGTTTTATAAGTTGTCTTTCGGTATCTTTAGCGCATGTCTTTTTATGCGATTTTTCTAAACTTTGTATTTTAGTTGTTAGGTCTAAGATCTTTTGCCTTTTTTCCCTTTTTTTCCTCGCTCCAATTTGCATCAAGTGTCCCCTAACAACAGCTTTATGAGCTTCCCATAAGGTAGCCCAGGAGATATCTTCTTTATTGTTTTCCTCAAAGAAAAATTTTATTTGTGCGGCAATGAAATTGGAGTCTGGGTTTGAAGTTATCAGAGTGTCATTAAGTTGCCAATTAAAGGGCCTGGTACTTTTGTCCCCCGCGGATAAAGTAACTATAAGTGGTGCGTGATCTGAGTGTAAGAAACAGTCATATTTCGCTCCACAAATTGTGTCGAGTGTGTTATGTTTTACATATATCTGATCTATACGTGAATATTGGTTATGTACCGTTGAGAAATAAGAATAATCTCTTTCCCCAGGGTTGTAAAATCTCCAGGCATCTATAAGCAGTCTATCATGAGAACGCCACAGATTCTAGACACTATCTTAGGCCCAGATTGCTGGAATCTGCGATACACACACTGTTTTCTGACTCAGCACACTGCTGTCTACAGAACACCACAGATTAAAGACACTCTAGAGGGCCCAGAGCATTGGAATCTGCAATACCATGTTTCCTGATGTAGTTTCAGCATTGTATACAGAACGCCACAGATTCTAGACACTATCTTAGGCCCAGATTCCTGGAATCTGCCATACACACACTGTTTTCTGACTCAGCACACTGCTGTCTACAGAACACCACAGATTAAAGACACTCTAGAGGGCCCAGAGCATTGTAATCTGCAATACCATGTTTCCTGATGTAGTTTCAGCATTGTATACAAAACGCCACAGATTCTAGACACTATCTTAGGCCCAGATTGCTATAATCTGCCATACACACACTGTTTTCTGACTCAGCACACTGCTGTCTACAGAACACCACAGATTAAAGACACTCTAGAGGGCCCAGAGCATTGGAATCTGCAATAACATGTTTCCTGATGTAGTTTCAGCATTGTATACAGAACGCCACAGATTCTAGACACTATCTTAGGCCCAGATTGCTGGAATCTGCCATACGCACACTGTTTTCTGACTTAGCACACTGCTGTCTACAGAACACCACAGATTATAGACACTCTAGAGGGCCCAGAGCATTGGAATCTGCAATACCATGTTTCCTGATGTAGTTTCAGCATTGTATACAGAACGCCACAGATTCTAGACACTATCTTAGGCCCAGATTGCTGGAATCTGCCATACACACACTGTTTTCTGACTCAGCACACTGCTGTCTACAGAACACCACAGATTAAAGACACTCTAGAGGGGCCAGAGCATTGGAATCTGCAATACCATGTTTCCTGATGTAGTTTCAGCATTGTATACAGAACGCCACAGATTCTAGACACTATCTTAGGCCCAGATTGCTGGAATCTGCCATACACACACTGTTTTCTGACTCAGCACACTGCTGTCTACAGAACACCACAGATTAAAGACACTCTAGAGGGCCCAGAGCATTGGAATCTGCAATACCATGTTTCCTGATGTAGTTTCAGCATTGTATACAGAACGCCACAGATTCTAGACACTATCTTAGGCCCAGATTGCTGGAATCTGCCATACACACACTGTTTTCTGACTCAGCACACTGCTGTCTACAGAACACCACAGATTAAAGACACTCTAGAGGGCCCAGAGCATTGTAATCTGCAATACCATGTTTCCTGATGTAGTTTCAGCATTGTATACAGAACGCCACAGATTCTAGACACTATCTTAGGCCCAGATTGCTGGAATCTGCCATACACACACTGTTTTCTGACTCAGCACACTGCTGTCTACAGAACACCACAGATTAAAGACACTCTAGAGGGCCCAGAGCATTGGAATCTGCAATAACATGTTTCCTGATGTAGTTTCAGCATTGTATACAGAACGCCACAGATTCTAGACACTATCTTAGGCCCAGATTGCTGGAATCTGCCATACACACACTGTTTTCTGACTTAGCACACTGCTGTCTACAAAACACCACAGATTAATGACACTCTAGAGGGCCCAGAGCATTGGAATCTGCAATACCATGTTTCCTGATGTAGTTTCAGCATTGTATACAGAACGCCACAGATTCTAGACACTATCTTAGGCCCAGATTGCTGGAATCTGCCATACACACACTGTTTTCTGACTCAGCACACTGCTGTCTACAGAACACCACAGATTAAAGACACTCTAGAGGGCCCAGAGCATTGGAATCTGCAATACCATGTTTCCTGATGTAGTTTCAGCATTGTATACAGAACGCCACAGATTCTAGACACTATCTTAGGCCCAGATTGCTGGAATCTGCCATACACACACTGTTTTCTGACTTAGCACACTGCTGTCTACAAAACACCACGGATTAAAGACACTCTAGAGGGCCCAGAGCATTGGAATCTGCAATACCATGTTTCCTGATGTAGTTTCAGCATTGTATACAGAACGCCACAGATTCTAGACACTATCTTAGGCCCAGATTGCTGGAATCTGCCATACACACACTGTTTTCTGACTCAGCACACTGCTGTCTACAGAACACCACAGATTAGAGACACTCTAGAGGGCCCAGAGCATTGGAATCTGCAATACCATGTTTCTTGATGTAGTTTCAGCATTGTATACGGAACGCCACAGATTCTAGACACTATCTTAGGCCCAGATTGCTGGAATCTGCCATACACACACTGTTTTCTGACTCAGCACACTGCTGTCTACAGAACACCACAGATTAAAGACACTCTAGAGGGCCCAGAGCATTGGAATCTGCAATACCATGTTTCCTGATGTAGTTTCAGCATTGTATACAGAACGCCACAGATTCTAGACACTATCTTAGGCCCAGATTGCTGGAATCTGCCATACATACACTGTTTTCTGACTCAGCACACTGCTGTCTACAGAACACCACAGATTAAAGACACTCTAGAGGGCCCAGAGCATTGGAATCTGCAATACCATGTTTCCTGATGTAGTTTCAGCATTGTATACAGAACGCCACAGATTCTAGACACTATCTTAGGCCCAGATTGCTGGAATCTGCCATACATACACTGTTTTCTGACTCAGCACACTGCTGTCTACAGAACACCACAGATTAAAGACACTCTAGAGGGCCCAGAGCATTGGAATCTGCAATACCATGTTTCCTGATGTAGTTTCAGCATTGTATACAGAACGCCACAGATTCTAGACACTATCTTAGGCCCAGATTGCTGGAATCTGCCATACACACACTGTTTTCTGACTCAGCACACTGCTGTCTACAGAACACCACAGATTAAAGACACTCTAGAGGGGCCAGAGCATTGGAATCTGCAATACCATGTTTCCTGATGTAGTTTCAGCATTGTATACAGAACGCCACAGATTCTAGACACTATCTTAGGCCCAGATTGCTGGAATCTGCCATACACACACTGTTTTCTGACTCAGCACACTGCTGTCTACAGAACACCACAGATTAAAGACACTCTAGAGGGCCAAGAGCATTGGAATCTGCAATACCATGTTTCCTGATGTAGTTTCAGCATTGTATACAGAACGCCACAGATTCTAGACACTATCTTAGGCCCAGATTGCTGGAATCTGCCATACACACACTGTTTTCTGACTCAGCACACTGCTGTCTACAGAACACCACAGATTAAAGACACTCTAGAGGGCCCAGAGCATTGTAATCTGCAATACCATGTTTCCTGATGTAGTTTCAGCATTGTATACAGAACGCCACAGATTCTAGACACTATCTTAGGCCCAGATTGCTGGAATCTGCCATACACACACTGTTTTCTGACTCAGCACACTGCTGTCTACAGAACACCACAGATTAAAGACACTCTAGAGGGCCCAGAGCATTGGAATCTGCAATACCATGTTTCCTGATGTAGTTTCAGCATTGTATACAGAACGCCACAGATTCTAGACACTATCTTAGGCCCAGATTGCTGGAATCTGCCATACACACACTGTTTTCTGACTTAGCACACTGCTGTCTACAAAACACCACAGATTAAAGACACTCTAGAGGGCCCAGAGCATTGGAATCTGCAATACCATGTTTCCTGATGTAGTTTCAGCATTGTATACAGAACGCCACAGATTCTAGACACTATCTTAGGCCCAGATTGCTGGAATCTGCCATACACACACTGTTTTCTGACTCAGCACACTGCTGTCTACAGAACACCACAGATTAGAGACACTCTAGAGGGCCCAGAGCATTGGAATCTGCAATACCATGTTTCCTGATGTAGTTTCAGCATTGTATACAGAACGCCACAGATTCTAGACACTATCTTAGGCCCAGATTGCTGGAATCTGCCATACACACACTGTTTTCTGACTCAGCACACTGCTGTCTACAGAACACCACAGATTAAAGACACTCTAGAGGGCCCAGAGCATTGGAATCTGCAATACCATGTTTCCTGATGTAGTTTCAGCATTGTATACAGAACGCCACAGATTCTAGACACTATCTTAGGCCCAGATTGCTGGAATCTGCCATACACACACTGTTTTCTGACTCAGCACACTGCTGTCTACAGAACACCACAGATTAAAGACACTCTAGAGGGGCCCAGAGCATTGGAATCTGCAATACCATGTTTCCTGATGTAGTTTCAGCATTGTATACAGAACGCCACAGATTCTAGACACTATCTTAGGCCCAGATTGCTGGAATCTGCCATACACACACTGTTTTCTGACTCAGCACACTGCTGTCTACAGAACACCACAGATTAAAGACACTCTAGAGGGCCCAGAGCATTGGAATCTGCAATACCATGTTTCCTGATGTAGTTTCAGCATTGTATACAGAACGCCACAGATTCTAGACACTATCTTAGGCCCAGATTGCTGGAATCTGCCATACACACACTGTTTTCTGACTCAGCACACTGCTGTCTACAGAACACCACAGATTAAAGACACTCTAGAGGGCCCAGAGCATTGGAATCTGCAATACCATGTTTCCTGATGTAGTTTCAGCATTGTATACAGAACGCCACAGATTCTAGACACTATCTTAGGCCCAGATTGCTGGAATCTGCCATACACACACTGTTTTCTGACTCAGCACACTGCTGTCTACAGAACACCACAGATTAAAGACACTCTAGAGGGCCCAGAGCATTGGAATCTGCAATACCATGTTTCCTGATGTAGTTTCAGCATTGTATACAGAACGCCACAGATTCTAGACACTATCTTAGGCCCAGATTGCTGGAATCTGCCATACACACACTGTTTTCTGACTCAGCACACTGCTGTCTACAGAACACCACAGATTAAAGACACTCTAGAGGGCCCAGAGCATTGGAATCTGCAATACCATGTTTCCTGATGTAGTTTCAGCATTGTATACAGAACGCCACAGATTCTAGACACTATCTTAGGCCCAGATTGCTGGAATCTGCCATACACACACTGTTTTCTGACTCAGCACACTGCTGTCTACAGAACACCACAGATTAAAGACACTCTAGAGGGCCCAGAGCATTGGAATCTGCAATACCATGTTTCCTGATGTAGTTTCAGCATTGTATACAGAACGCCACAGATTCTAGACACTATCTTAGGCCCAGATTGCTGGAATCTGCCATACACACACTGTTTTCTGACTCAGCACACTGCTGTCTACAGAACACCACAGATTAAAGACACTCTAGAGGGCCCAGAGCATTGGAATCTGCAATACCATGTTTCCTGATGTAGTTTCAGCATTGTATACAGAACGCCACAGATTCTAGACACTATCTTAGGCCCAGATTGCTGGAATCTGCCATACACACACTGTTTTCTGACTCAGCACACTGCTGTCTACAGAACACCACAGATTAAAGACACTCTAGAGGGCCCAGAGCATTGGAATCTGCAATACCATGTTTCCTGATGTAGTTTCAGCATTGTATACAGAACGCCACAGATTCTAGACACTATCTTAGGCCCAGATTGCTGGAATCTGCCATACACACACTGTTTTCTGACTCAGCACACTGCTGTCTACAGAACACCACAGATTAAAGACACTCTAGAGGGCCCAGAGCATTGGAATCTGCAATACCATGTTTCCTGATGTAGTTTCAGCATTGTATACAGAACGCCACAGATTCTAGACACTATCTTAGGCCCAGATTGCTGGAATCTGCCATACACACACTGTTTTCTGACTCAGCACACTGCTGTCTACAGAACACCACAGATTAAAGACACTCTAGAGGGCCCAGAGCATTGGAATCTGCAATACCATGTTTCCTGATGTAGTTTCAGCATTGTATACAGAACGCCACAGATTCTAGACACTATCTTAGGCCCAGATTGCTGGAATCTGCCATACACACACTGTTTTCTGACTCAGCACACTGCTGTCTACAGAACACCACAGATTAAAGACACTCTAGAGGGCCCAGAGCATTGGAATCTGCAATACCATGTTTCCTGATGTAGTTTCAGCATTGTATACAGAACGCCACAGATTCTAGACACTATCTTAGGCCCAGATTGCTGGAATCTGCCATACACACACTGTTTTCTGACTCAGCACACTGCTGTCTACAGAACACCACAGATTAAAGACACTCTAGAGGGCCCAGAGCATTGGAATCTGCAATACCATGTTTCCTGATGTAGTTTCAGCATTGTATACAGAACGCCACAGATTCTAGACACTATCTTAGGCCCAGATTGCTGGAATCTGCCATACACACACTGTTTTCTGACTCAGCACACTGCTGTCTACAGAACACCACAGATTAAAGACACTCTAGAGGGCCCAGAGCATTGGAATCTGCAATACCATGTTTCCTGATGTAGTTTCAGCATTGTATACAGAACGCCACAGATTCTAGACACTATCTTAGGCCCAGATTGCTGGAATCTGCCATACACACACTGTTTTCTGACTCAGCACACTGCTGTCTACAGAACACCACAGATTAAAGACACTCTAGAGGGCCCAGAGCATTGGAATCTGCAATACCATGTTTCCTGATGTAGTTTCAGCATTGTATACAGAACGCCACAGATTCTAGACACTATCTTAGGCCCAGATTGCTGGAATCTGCCATACACACACTGTTTTCTGACTCAGCACACTGCTGTCTACAGAACACCACAGATTAAAGACACTCTAGAGGGCCCAGAGCATTGGAATCTGCAATACCATGTTTCCTGATGTAGTTTCAGCATTGTATACAGAACGCCACAGATTCTAGACACTATCTTAGGCCCAGATTGCTGGAATCTGCCATACACACACTGTTTTCTGACTTAGCACACTGCTGTCTACAGAACACCACAGATTAAAGACACTCTAGAGGGCCCAGAGCATTGGAATCTGCAATACCATGTTTCCTGATGTAGTTTCAGCATTGTATACAGAACGCCACAGATTCTAGACACTATCTTAGGCCCAGATTGCTGGAATCTGCCATACACACACTGTTTTCTGACTCAGCACACTGCTGTCTACAGAACACCACAGATTAAAGACACTCTAGAGGGCCCAGAGCATTGGAATCTGCAATACCATGTTTCCTGATGTAGTTTCAGCATTGTATACAGAACGCCACAGATTCTAGACACTATCTTAGGCCCAGATTGCTGGAATCTGCCATACACACACTGTTTTCTGACTTAGCACACTGCTGTCTACAAAACACCACAGATTAAAGACACTCTAGAGGGCCCAGAGCATTGGAATCTGCAATACCATGTTTCCTGATGTAGTTTCAGCATTGTATACAGAACGCCACAGATTCTAGACACTATCTTAGGCCCAGATTGCTGGAATCTGCCATACACACACTGTTTTCTGACTCAGCACACTGCTGTCTACAGAACACCACAGATTAAAGACACTCTAGAGGGCCCAGAGCATTGGAATCTGCAATACCATGTTTCTTGATGTAGTTTCAGCATTGTATACAGAACGCCACAGATTCTAGACACTATCTTAGGCCCAGATTGCTGGAATCTGCCATACACACACTGTTTTCTGACTCAGCACACTGCTGTCTACAGAACACCACAGATTAAAGACACTCTAGAGGGCCCAGAGCATTGGAATCTGCAATACCATGTTTCCTGATGTAGTTTCAGCATTGTATACAGAACGCCACAGATTCTAGACACTATCTTAGGCCCAGATTGCTGGAATCTGCCATACACACACTGTTTTCTGACTCAGCACACTGCTGTCTACAGAACACCACAGATTAAAGACACTCTAGAGGGGCCCAGAGCATTGGAATCTGCAATACCATGTTTCCTGATGTAGTTTCAGCATTGTATACAGAACGCCACAGATTCTAGACACTATCTTAGGCCCAGATTGCTGGAATCTGCCATACACACACTGTTTTCTGACTCAGCACACTGCTGTCTACAGAACACCACAGATTAAAGACACTCTAGAGGGCCCAGAGCATTGGAATCTGCAATACCATGTTTCCTGATGTAGTTTCAGCATTGTATACAGAACGCCACAGATTCTAGACACTATCTTAGGCCCAGATTGCTGGAATCTGCCATACACACACTGTTTTCTGACTCAGCACACTGCTGTCTACAGAACACCACAGATTAAAGACACTCTAGAGGGCCCAGAGCATTGGAATCTGCAATACCATGTTTCCTGATGTAGTTTCAGCATTGTATACAGAACGCCACAGATTCTAGACACTATCTTAGGCCCAGATTGCTGGAATCTGCCATACACACACTGTTTTCTGACTCAGCACACTGCTGTCTACAGAACACCACAGATTAAAGACACTCTAGAGGGCCCAGAGCATTGGAATCTGCAATACCATGTTTCCTGATGTAGTTTCAGCATTGTATACAGAACGCCACAGATTCTAGACACTATCTTAGGCCCAGATTGCTGGAATCTGCCATACACACACTGTTTTCTGACTTAGCACACTGCTGTCTACAAAACACCACAGATTAATGACACTCTAGAGGGCCCAGAGCATTGGAATCTGCAATACCATGTTTCCTGATGTAGTTTCAGCATTGTATACAGAACGCCACAGATTCTAGACACTATCTTAGGCCCAGATTGCTGGAATCTGCCATACACACACTGTTTTCTGACTCAGCACACTGCTGTCTACAGAACACCACAGATTAAAGACACTCTAGAGGGCCCAGAGCATTGGAATCTGCAATACCATGTTTCCTGATGTAGTTTCAGCATTGTATACAGAACGCCACAGATTCTAGACACTATCTTAGGCCCAGATTGCTGGAATCTGCCATACACACACTGTTTTCTGACTTAGCACACTGCTGTCTACAAACACCACAGATTATAGACACTCTAGAGGGCCCAGAGCATTGGAATCTGCAATACCATGTTTCCTGATGTAGTTTCAGCATTGTATACAGAACGCCACAGATTCTAGACACTATCTTAGGCCCAGATTGCTGGAATCTGCCATACACACACTGTTTTCTGACTCAGCACACTGCTGTCTACAGAACACCACAGATTAAAGACACTCTAGAGGGGCCAGAGCATTGGAATCTGCAATACCATGTTTCCTGATGTAGTTTCAGCATTGTATACAGAACGCCACAGATTCTAGACACTATCTTAGGCCCAGATTGCTGGAATCTGCCATACACACACTGTTTTCTGACTCAGCACACTGCTGTCTACAGAACACCACAGATTAAAGACACTCTAGAGGGCCCAGAGCATTGGAATCTGCAATACCATGTTTCCTGATGTAGTTTCAGCATTGTATACAGAACGCCACAGATTCTTGTAAATTTTTGTTTTATTAACAAATATAATAGCAAAATAATACAAGTTTAACAAAAAATATAAAATGAGATAACATCACCATTATACATGGAAGTTAGCATATATTATAACCTGTTGAGTCATCACAGGAATAACATTTCCTAATTTTAAGAAAGCATATTAAACAAAGTATTTATTTGACAGAAATATCAATATATATCAGTTCAAAGCTGATTTATAAAATGGTGAAAGGAAAAGAAGGGGGGGGGGGGGGGGGGGAGAGGAAAGGGAGACAAAAACTAGGGGTCAAACATTGTGGGGGAAAATAAAAAGTTGTCACATGTTTTATTCTATAGTTCGAGAGCAAAAGAGAAAAGAAGAATATTTAGTAATACAAATGTATAGACTTTAATCAAAGAACTTAGACAGTTTTCCAGTGGAGATGTAATCATACCATTTGGACCAGATCCCGAGGTATCTCTTAGGGTTGTCATCAATTGTCCATTTGAGTTTTTCAAAGCGACTGATAGTTACAACTTCCTCCATCCAGTCCTGAATAGACGGAACCTCCGTACTAAGCCAGTGTCTGGGGATTATGGTTTTTAATGCAGCTATTAAAAAGGGAAACAGGCGGTCTTTAATGGCGCTGTGGTTTTTATTGTATAGCCCAAGCAGAACAAGTTCTGCATCTACTTTTATTTGTGAACCATATATTTCTGTAATAATGTGGTCAAATTTTTCCCACAGTGGCACAATTTTGGGACAGGAGTACCAAATATGGGTTATGGATCCAATTCCTTCACCACATCTCCAACAGTGTGCAGGAATTTCGGGGTTGATTTTATTTAGAATGACAGGGGTCCTGTACCATCTGGACAGTATTTTATAGTCTGACTCTTGGAGTCTGGTAGACGTGATTTGGGGAATTGAGGAATGTAGTATTGCCGTGGTTTCTTGCTCATTGAATGTTTTGTTTAATTCTTTGGACCAGCTAGACAGGAATGATGGGGATGACACTTTGTTATTGACAATGGAGTAAAACTTAGAAATTCCATGGCTTATGGAAGTCTTATTTATCATTAGCTTGGTAAGATCGTGTTCGCTATTTTGAGTCATAACTTGAGAACTTAGCTCTAAGAGGTGCTTCGTTATTTTGTCGTATTCTTTTTTATTAAATTTGGGGAGATCACTACTTTCTAAATATTTGGTGTATTCCATTGGCGAAGTGGCTGAGTAAATGGCTTTCAAAGGTATCATATAGCCCTTGGGGTGTGAGGTGATTTTATACCTAATCAGTCTCCAACCGTTTGGGATTGATGCTAGCAAGGGGAGTTCCAGGCAATTAGGGAATGGGATGGTATGTTTTTTGACAAGATTATGCCAAACGTGGATAGCATGTTTGGTGTAGGGGTTGTCAATTTTAGCATATAGATGTTTATTGCTCTTGGTCTTCCAGATCAGGTAATGGAGGGGGCATGGTGCACATCCCTCTTCCAAATCTACCCAGAGTTTTCTGGGTGGAAAAACATTCCATTCTTTAATACGAGTCAGGGTCGCAGCAGCGCTATAGTTACCAATATCCGGAAGACCAAGCCCACCCCTATGTTTAGGTCTCGTCAGGATATCAAACGATAGCCTGTTTTGCCCTCGCTTCCATATGAAGGAAAGAATCTTTCTTTTAATAGCTGTGTAAAAATTTTTGGGTAATGCCATAGGAATACCTTGGAGGAAGTATAGAACCCTGGGGAGGGTGATCATCTTAATTAAATTAATACGACCAAACCACGAAATGTATAGGTCATTCCATTCTTCTAGGTCAGTCTTTATTTTCTGCATGAGAGTGGTGAAATTTAACCGGTAGATGTCATTTAGGTTATTTGCGATATTCACGCCTAGATATTTGAAATATGTAGCTGTTGGTTTGAGGCCACTAATCGATTTTATTGAATCCCATGTGCGGCTATTTATGTTAACATTATAAATCGTAGATTTGGTTAAATTAACTTTGAAAAAAGATAAAGTACCAAACTGGTCTAGTTCCGATAGAAGATTTGGGATAGAGGTGAGCGGGTTGGTGATAAAAAATAATATGTCGTCTGCATAAGCTGCAGCCTTATGAGTAAGTCTATCTGTTTTTAAACCTGATATGTTATTGTTCTGTCTTATTTTGGCTAGAAGTGGTTCAAGAGAAATAATAAATAAGAGGGGAGACAATGGGCACCCCTGCCTAGTGCCATTTCGGATTTTAAAACCTTGAGAGACAGTACCATTCACCAATATCCGTGCTGAAGGAGTGGTGTACAGAGCCTGTATTTTCTTGATAAAGGAGACAGGAAGACCGAACCTGGAGAGGGTAGCCATCAGAAAACTCCAATTAAGCCTATCAAAAGCTTTTTCCGCATCAGTTGAGATAAAAGCTAAGGGTATCTTATTCTTTTTACAGTACTCCATGCCTAACAAGGCCTTCATGATGTTGTCCTTGGCCTCCCCTCCAGGCATAAAGCCCACCTGCTCTGGGTTTATAATTGTGGGTAAGATGGATTGCATTCTGTTAGCCAGAACTTTGGCATAAATCTTTAAATCATTGTTCAGGAGTGAAATTGGGCGGTAATTTTGGCATAGTGTGGGGTCTTTATCCTCTTTAGGGATAAGTGTGATATTAGCTGTCATTGTTTCCTGTCTAAAACTATTAGATAGACCGACTTCATTGAAATATTTAGTAATGTGGGGAATCAAAATTTCTTTGTATTTTTTATAATAGAAGATTCCGAAGCCGTCCGGTCCCGGACATTTACCAGACGGCAGCGTTGTAATTGCTTCTTCTATTTCGGCCTGGGAAAAAGGGGATTCTAACTTTTCTTTTTGAATTTTGTCAAGGCTTGGCAGATGTATCTGCTCAAGATAACCTTGGATGGCCTCATCCGTAGGGTTCGAGACCAATTCAGCACCCTGCAAATCATAAAGCTTACTATAATAATCGCGAAAGACTTCTGCTATTTTATCACTCAACTGTTCTATATTTCCTTTCTCGTTTCTGATCTTATGGATAGTGGTTTTATTTCTCTGTTTTTGCGTCAGTTTTGCTAGATCCCTTCCACATTTGTTTGCATGGATGAAGTGCCTGAATTTACTCATAAATAGATATCTCTCAGATTCCTTGTTTAAGGCTTCTTTGAATTCCATTCTAAGTTTTATAAGTTGTCTTTCGGTATCTTTAGCGCATGTCTTTTTATGCGATTTTTCTAAACTTTGTATTTTAGTTGTTAGGTCTAAGATCTTTTGCCTTTTTTCCCTTTTTTTCCTCGCTCCAATTTGCATCAAGTGTCCCCTAACAACAGCTTTATGAGCTTCCCATAAGGTAGCCCAGGAGATATCTTCTTTATTGTTTTCCTCAAAGAAAAATTTTATTTGTGCGGCAATGAAATTGGAGTCTGGGTTTGAAGTTATCAGAGTGTCATTAAGTTGCCAATTAAAGGGCCTGGTACTTTTGTCCCCCGCGGATAAAGTAACTATAAGTGGTGCGTGATCTGAGTGTAAGAAACAGTCATATTTCGCTCCACAAATTGTGTCGAGTGTGTTATGTTTTACATATATCTGATCTATACGTGAATATTGGTTATGTACCGTTGAGAAATAAGAATAATCTCTTTCCCCAGGGTTGTAAAATCTCCAGGCATCTATAAGCAGTCTATCATGAGAACGCCACAGATTCTAGACACTATCTTAGGCCCAGATTGCTGGAATCTGCCATACACACACTGTTTTCTGACTCAGCACACTGCTGTCTACAGAACACCACAGATTAAAGACACTCTAGAGGGCCCAGAGCATTGGAATCTGCAATACCATGTTTCCTGATGTAGTTTCAGCATTGTATACAGAACGCCACAGATTCTAGACACTATCTTAGGCCCAGATTCCTGGAATCTGCCATACACACACTGTTTTCTGACTCAGCACACTGCTGTCTACAGAACACCACAGATTAAAGACACTCTAGAGGGCCCAGAGCATTGTAATCTGCAATACCATGTTTCCTGATGTAGTTTCAGCATTGTATACAGAACGCCACAGATTCTAGACACTATCTTAGGCCCAGATTGCTATAATCTGCCATACACACACTGTTTTCTGACTCAGCACACTGCTGTCTACAGAACACCACAGATTAAAGACACTCTAGAGGGCCCAGAGCATTGGAATCTGCAATAACATGTTTCCTGATGTAGTTTCAGCATTGTATACAGAACGCCACAGATTCTAGACACTATCTTAGGCCCAGATTGCTGGAATCTGCCATACGCACACTGTTTTCTGACTTAGCACACTGCTGTCTACAGAACACCACAGATTATAGACACTCTAGAGGGCCCAGAGCATTGGAATCTGCAATACCATGTTTCCTGATGTAGTTTCAGCATTGTATACAGAACGCCACAGATTCTAGACACTATCTTAGGCCCAGATTGCTGGAATCTGCCATACACACACTGTTTTCTGACTCAGCACACTGCTGTCTACAGAACACCACAGATTAAAGACACTCTAGAGGGGCCAGAGCATTGGAATCTGCAATACCATGTTTCCTGATGTAGTTTCAGCATTGTATACAGAACGCCACAGATTCTAGACACTATCTTAGGCCCAGATTGCTGGAATCTGCCATACACACACTGTTTTCTGACTCAGCACACTGCTGTCTACAGAACACCACAGATTAAAGACACTCTAGAGGGCCCAGAGCATTGGAATCTGCAATACCATGTTTCCTGATGTAGTTTCAGCATTGTATACAGAACGCCACAGATTCTAGACACTATCTTAGGCCCAGATTGCTGGAATCTGCCATACACACACTGTTTTCTGACTCAGCACACTGCTGTCTACAGAACACCACAGATTAAAGACACTCTAGAGGGCCCAGAGCATTGTAATCTGCAATACCATGTTTCCTGATGTAGTTTCAGCATTGTATACAGAACGCCACAGATTCTAGACACTATCTTAGGCCCAGATTGCTGGAATCTGCCATACACACACTGTTTTCTGACTCAGCACACTGCTGTCTACAGAACACCACAGATTAAAGACACTCTAGAGGGCCCAGAGCATTGGAATCTGCAATAACATGTTTCCTGATGTAGTTTCAGCATTGTATACAGAACGCCACAGATTCTAGACACTATCTTAGGCCCAGATTGCTGGAATCTGCCATACACACACTGTTTTCTGACTTAGCACACTGCTGTCTACAAAACACCACAGATTAATGACACTCTAGAGGGCCCAGAGCATTGGAATCTGCAATACCATGTTTCCTGATGTAGTTTCAGCATTGTATACAGAACGCCACAGATTCTAGACACTATCTTAGGCCCAGATTGCTGGAATCTGCCATACACACACTGTTTTCTGACTCAGCACACTGCTGTCTACAGAACACCACAGATTAAAGACACTCTAGAGGGCCCAGAGCATTGGAATCTGCAATACCATGTTTCCTGATGTAGTTTCAGCATTGTATACAGAACGCCACAGATTCTAGACACTATCTTAGGCCCAGATTGCTGGAATCTGCCATACACACACTGTTTTCTGACTTAGCACACTGCTGTCTACAAAACACCACGGATTAAAGACACTCTAGAGGGCCCAGAGCATTGGAATCTGCAATACCATGTTTCCTGATGTAGTTTCAGCATTGTATACAGAACGCCACAGATTCTAGACACTATCTTAGGCCCAGATTGCTGGAATCTGCCATACACACACTGTTTTCTGACTCAGCACACTGCTGTCTACAGAACACCACAGATTAGAGACACTCTAGAGGGCCCAGAGCATTGGAATCTGCAATACCATGTTTCTTGATGTAGTTTCAGCATTGTATACAGAACGCCACAGATTCTAGACACTATCTTAGGCCCAGATTGCTGGAATCTGCCATACACACACTGTTTTCTGACTCAGCACACTGCTGTCTACAGAACACCACAGATTAAAGACACTCTAGAGGGCCCAGAGCATTGGAATCTGCAATACCATGTTTCCTGATGTAGTTTCAGCATTGTATACAGAACGCCACAGATTCTAGACACTATCTTAGGCCCAGATTGCTGGAATCTGCCATACACACACTGTTTTCTGACTCAGCACACTGCTGTCTACAGAACACCACAGATTAAAGACACTCTAGAGGGCCCAGAGCATTGGAATCTGCAATACCATGTTTCTGATGTAGTTTCAGCATTGTATACAGAACGCCACAGATTCTAGACACTATCTTAGGCCCAGATTGCTGGAATCTGCCATACACACACTGTTTTCTGACTCAGCACACTGCTGTCTACAGAACACCACAGATTAAAGACACTCTAGAGGGCCCAGAGCATTGGAATCTGCAATACCATGTTTCCTGATGTAGTTTCAGCATTGTATACAGAACGCCACAGATTCTAGACACTATCTTAGGCCCAGATTGCTGGAATCTGCCATACACACACTGTTTTCTGACTCAGCACACTGCTGTCTACAGAACACCACAGATTAAAGACACTCTAGAGGGCCCAGAGCATTGGAATCTGCAATACCATGTTTCCTGATGTAGTTTCAGCATTGTATACAGAACGCCACAGATTCTAGACACTATCTTAGGCCCAGATTGCTGGAATCTGCCATACACACACTGTTTTCTGACTCAGCACACTGCTGTCTACAGAACACCACAGATTAAAGACACTCTAGAGGGCCCAGAGCATTGGAATCTGCAATACCATGTTTCCTGATGTAGTTTCAGCATTGTATACAGAACGCCACAGATTCTAGACACTATCTTAGGCCCAGATTGCTGGAATCTGCCATACACACACTGTTTTCTGACTCAGCACACTGCTGTCTACAGAACACCACAGATTAAAGACACTCTAGAGGGCCCAGAGCATTGGAATCTGCAATACCATGTTTCCTGATGTAGTTTCAGCATTGTATACAGAACGCCACAGATTCTAGACACTATCTTAGGCCCAGATTGCTGGAATCTGCCATACACACACTGTTTTCTGACTCAGCACACTGCTGTCTACAGAACACCACAGATTAATGACACTCTAGAGGGCCCAGAGCATTGGAATCTGCAATACCATGTTTCCTGATGTAGTTTCAGCATTGTATACAGAACGCCACAGATTCTAGACACTATCTTAGGCCCAGATTGCTGGAATCTGCCATACACACACTGTTTTCTGACTCAGCACACTGCTGTCTACAGAACACCACAGATTAAAGACACTCTAGAGGGCCCAGAGCATTGGAATCTGCAATACCATGTTTCCTGATGTAGTTTCAGCATTGTATACAGAACGCCACAGATTCTAGACACTATCTTAGGCCCAGATTGCTGGAATCTGCCATACACACACTGTTTTCTGACTTAGCACACTGCTGTCTACAGAAACACCACAGATTAAAGACACTCTAGAGGGCCCAGAGCATTGGAATCTGCAATACCATGTTTCCTGATGTAGTTTCAGCATTGTATACAGAACGCCACAGATTCTAGACACTATCTTAGGCCCAGATTGCTGGAATCTGCCATACACACACTGTTTTCTGACTCAGCACACTGCTGTCTACAGAACACCACAGATTAAAGACACTCTAGAGGGCCAGAGCATTGGAATCTGCAATACCATGTTTCCTGATGTAGTTTCAGCATTGTATACAGAACGCCACAGATTCTAGACACTATCTTAGGCCCAGATTGCTGGAATCTGCCATACACACACTGTTTTCTGACTCAGCACACTGCTGTCTACAGAACACCACAGATTAAAGACACTCTAGAGGGCCCAGAGCATTGGAATCTGCAATACCATGTTTCCTGATGTAGTTTCAGCATTGTATACAGAACGCCACAGATTCTTGTAAATTTTTGTTTTATTAACAAATATAATAGCAAAATAATACAAGTTTAACAAAAAATATAAAATGAGATAACATCACCATTATACATGGAAGTTAGCATATATTATAACCTGTTGAGTCATCACAGGAATAACATTTCCTAATTTTAAGAAAGCATATTAAACAAAGTATTTATTTGACAGAAATATCAATATATATCAGTTCAAAGCTGATTTAAAAAATGGTAAAAGGAAAAGAAAGGGGGGGGGGGGGAGGGGAGAGGAAAGGGAGACAAAAACTAGGGGTCAAACATTGTGGGGGAAAATAAAAAGTTGTCACATGTTTTATTCTATAGTTCGAGAGCAAAAGAGAAAAGAAGAATATTTAGTAATACAAATGTATAGACTTTAATCAAAGAACTTAGACAGTTTGCCAGTGGAGATGTAATCATACCATTTGGACCAGATCCCGAGGTATCTCTTAGGGTTGTCAGCAATTGTCCATTTGAGTTTTTCAAAGCGACTGATAGTTACAACTTCCTCCATCCAGTCCTGAATAGACGGAACCTCCGTACTAAGCCAGTGTCTGGGGATTATGGTTTTTAATGCAGCTATTAAAAAGGGAAACAGGCGGTCTTTAATGGCGCTGTGGTTTTTATTGTATAGCCCAAGCAGAACAAGTTCTGCATCTACTTTTATTTGTGAACCATATATTTCTGTAATAATGTGGTCAAATTTTTCCCACAGTGGCACAATTTTGGGACAGGAGTACCAAATATGGGTTATGGATCCAATTCCTTCACCACATCTCCAACAGTGTGCAGGAATTTCGGGGTTGATTTTATTTAGAATGACAGGGGTCCTGTACCATCTGGACAGTATTTTATAGTGTGACTCCTGGAGTCTGGTAGACGTGATTTGGGGAATTGAGGAATGTAGTATTGCCGTGGTTTCTTGCTCATTGAATGTTTTGTTTAATTCTTTGGACCAGCTAGACAGGAATGATGGGGATGACACTTTGTTATTGACAATGGAGTAAAACTTAGAAATTCCATGGCTTATGGAAGTCTTATTTATCATTAGCTTGGTAAGATCGTGTTCGCTATTTTGAGTCATAACTTGAGAACTTAGCTCTAAGAGGTGCTTCGTTATTTTGTCGTATTCTTTTTTATTAAATTTGGGGAGATCACTACTTTCTAAATATTTGGTGTATTCCATTGGCGAAGTGGCTGAGTAAATGGCTTTCAAAGGTATCATATAGCCCTTGGGGTGTGAGGTGATTTTATACCTAATCAGTCTCCAACCGTTGGGATTGATGCTAGCAAGGGGAGTTCCAGGCAATTAGGGAATGGGATGGTATGTTTTTTGACAAGATTATGCCAAACGTGGATAGCATGTTTGGTGTAGGGGTTGTCAATTTTAGCATATAGATGTTTATTGCTCTTGGTCTTCCAGATCAGGTAATGGAGGGGGCATGGTGCACATCCCTCTTCCAAATCTACCCAGAGTTTTCTGGGTGGAAAAACATTCCATTCTTTAATACGAGTCAGGGTCGCAGCAGCGCTATAGTTACCAATATCCGGAAGACCAAGCCCACCCCTATGTTTAGGTCTCGTCAGGATATCAAACGATAGCCTGTTTTGCCCTCGCTTCCATATGAAGGAAAGAATCTTTCTTTTAATAGCTGTGTAAAAATTTTTGGGTAATGCCATAGGAATACCTTGGAGGAAGTATAGAACCCTGGGGAGGGTGATCATCTTAATTAAATTAATACGACCAAACCACGAAATGTATAGGTCATTCCATTCTTCTAGGTCAGTCTTTATTTTCTGCATGAGAGTGGTGAAATTTAACCGGTAGATGTCATTTAGGTTATTTGCGATATTCACGCCTAGATATTTGAAATATGTAGCTGTTGGTTTGAGGCCACTAATCGATTTTATTGAATCCCATGTGCGGCTATTTATGTTAACATTATAAATCGTAGATTTGGTTAAATTAACTTTGAAAAAAGATAAAGTACCAAACTGGTCTAGTTCCGATAGAAGATTTGGGATAGAGGTGAGCGGGTTGGTGATAAAAAATAATATGTCGTCTGCATAAGCTGCAGCCTTATGAGTAAGTCTATCTGTTTTTAAACCTGATATGTTATTGTTCTGTCTTATTTTGGCTAGAAGTGGTTCAAGAGAAATAATAAATAAGAGGGGAGACAATGGGCACCCCTGCCTAGTGCCATTTCGGATTTTAAAACCTTGAGAGACAGTACCATTCACCAATATCCGTGCTGAAGGAGTGGTGTACAGAGCCTGTATTTTCTTGATAAAGGAGACAGGAAGACCGAACCTGGAGAGGGTAGCCATCAGAAAACTCCAATTAAGCCTATCAAAAGCTTTTTCCGCATCAGTTGAGATAAAAGCTAAGGGTATCTTATTCTTTTTACAGTACTCCATGCCTAACAAGGCCTTCATGATGTTGTCCTTGGCCTCCCCTCCAGGCATAAAGCCCACCTGCTCTGGGTTTATAATTGTGGGTAAGATGGATTGCATTCTGTTAGCCAGAACTTTGGCATAAATCTTTAAATCATTGTTCAGGAGTGAAATTGGGCGGTAATTTTGGCATAGTGTGGGGTCTTTATCCTCTTTAGGGATAAGTGTGATATTAGCTGTCATTGTTTCCTGTCTAAAACTATTAGATAGACCGACTTCATTGAAATATTTAGTAATGTGGGGAATCAAAATTTCTTTGTATTTTTTATAATAGAAAATTCCGAAGCCGTCCGGTCCCGGACATTTACCAGACGGCAGCGTTGTAATTGCTTCTTCTATTTCGGCCTGGGAAAAAGGGGATTCTAACTTTTCTTTTTGAATTTTGTCAAGGCTTGGCAGATGTATCTGCTCAAGATAACCTTGGATGGCCTCATCCGTAGGGTTCGAGACCAATTCAGCACCCTGCAAATCATAAAGCTTACTATAATAATCGCGAAAGACTTCTGCTATTTTATCACTCAACTGTTCTATATTTCCTTTCTCGTTTCTGATCTTATGGATAGTGGTTTTATTTCTCTGTTTTTGCGTCAGTTTTGCTAGATCCCTTCCACATTTGTTTGCATGGATGAAGTGCCTGAATTTACTCATAAATAGATATCTCTCAGATTCCTTGTTTAAGGCTTCTTTGAATTCCATTCTAAGTTTTATAAGTTGTCTTTCGGTATCTTTAGCGCATGTCTTTTTATGCGATTTTTCTAAACTTTGTATTTTAGTTGTTAGGTCTAAGATCTTTTGCCTTTTTTCCCTTTTTTTCCTCGCTCCAATTTGCATCAAGTGTCCCCTAACAACAGCTTTATGAGCTTCCCATAAGGTAGCCCAGGAGATATCTTCTTTATTGTTTTCCTCAAAGAAAAATTTTATTTGTGCGGCAATGAAATTGGAGTCTGGGTTTGAAGTTATCAGAGTGTCATTAAGTTGCCAATTAAAGGGCCTGGTACTTTTGTCCCCCGCGGATAAAGTAACTATAAGTGGTGCGTG
Source organism: Bufo bufo (assembly GCF_905171765.1). Lineage (NCBI taxonomy): Eukaryota > Metazoa > Chordata > Amphibia > Anura > Bufonidae > Bufo > Bufo bufo. The sequence continues at coordinate 79,456 of NW_024401151.1, forward strand.
ATCTGAGTGTAAGAAACAGTCATATTTCGCTCCACAAATTGTGTCGAGTGTGTTATGTTTTACATATATCTGATCTATACGTGAATATTGGTTATGTACCGTTGAGAAATAAGAATAATCTCTTTCCCCAGGGTTGTAAAATCTCCAGGCATCTATAAGCAGTCTATCATGAGAACGCCACAGATTCTAGACACTATCTTAGGCCCAGATTGCTGGAATCTGCGATACACACACTGTTTTCTGACTCAGCACACTGCTGTCTACAGAACACCACAGATTAAAGACACTCTAGAGGGCCCAGAGCATTGGAATCTGCAATACCATGTTTCCTGATGTAGTTTCAGCATTGTATACAGAACGCCACAGATTCTAGACACTATCTTAGGCCCAGATTCCTGGAATCTGCCATACACACACTGTTTTCTGACTCAGCACACTGCTGTCTACAGAACACCACAGATTAAAGACACTCTAGAGGGCCCAGAGCATTGTAATCTGCAATACCATGTTTCCTGATGTAGTTTCAGCATTGTATACAGAACGCCACAGATTCTAGACACTATCTTAGGCCCAGATTGCTATAATCTGCCATACACACACTGTTTTCTGACTCAGCACACTGCTGTCTACAGAACACCACAGATTAAAGACACTCTAGAGGGCCCAGAGCATTGGAATCTGCAATAACATGTTTCCTGATGTAGTTTCAGCATTGTATACAGAACGCCACAGATTCTAGACACTATCTTAGGCCCAGATTGCTGGAATCTGCCATACACACACTGTTTTCTGACTCAGCACACTGCTGTCTACAGAACACCACAGATTAAAGACACTCTAGAGGGCCAGAGCATTGGAATCTGCAATACCATGTTTCCTGATGTAGTTTCAGCATTGTATACAGAACGCCACAGATTCTAGACACTATCTTAGGCCCAGATTGCTGGAATCTGCCATACACACACTGTTTTCTGACTCAGCACACTGCTGTCTACAGAACACCACAGATTAAAGACACTCTAGAGGGCCCAGAGCATTGGAATCTGCAATACCATGTTTCCTGATGTAGTTTCAGCATTGTATACAGAACGCCACAGATTCTAGACACTATCTTAGGCCCAGATTGCTGGAATCTGCCATACACACACTGTTTTCTGACTCAGCACACTGCTGTCTACAGAACACCACAGATTAAAGACACTCTAGAGGGCCCAGAGCATTGTAATCTGCAATACCATGTTTCCTGATGTAGTTTCAGCATTGTATACAGAACGCCACAGATTCTAGACACTATCTTAGGCCCAGATTGCTGGAATCTGCCATACACACACTGTTTTCTGACTCAGCACACTGCTGTCTACAGAACACCACAGATTAAAGACACTCTAGAGGGCCCAGAGCATTGGAATCTGCAATAACATGTTTCCTGATGTAGTTTCAGCATTGTATACAGAACGCCACAGATTCTAGACACTATCTTAGGCCCAGATTGCTGGAATCTGCCATACACACACTGTTTTCTGACTTAGCACACTGCTGTCTACAGAACACCACAGATTAATGACACTCTAGAGGGCCCAGAGCATTGGAATCTGCAATACCATGTTTCCTGATGTAGTTTCAGCATTGTATACAGAACGCCACAGATTCTAGACACTATCTTAGGCCCAGATTGCTGGAATCTGCCATACACACACTGTTTTCTGACTCAGCACACTGCTGTCTACAGAACACCACAGATTAAAGACACTCTAGAGGGCCCAGAGCATTGGAATCTGCAATACCATGTTTCCTGATGTAGTTTCAGCATTGTATACAGAACGCCACAGATTCTAGACACTATCTTAGGCCCAGATTGCTGGAATCTGCCATACACACACTGTTTTCTGACTTAGCACACTGCTGTCTACAAAACACCACGGATTAAAGACACTCTAGAGGGCCCAGAGCATTGGAATCTGCAATACCATGTTTCCTGATGTAGTTTCAGCATTGTATACAGAACGCCACAGATTCTAGACACTATCTTAGGCCCAGATTGCTGGAATCTGCCATACACACACTGTTTTCTGACTCAGCACACTGCTGTCTACAGAACACCACAGATTAGAGACACTCTAGAGGGCCCAGAGCATTGGAATCTGCAATACCATGTTTCCTGATGTAGTTTCAGCATTGTATACAGAACGCCACAGATTCTAGACACTATCTTAGGCCCAGATTGCTGGAATCTGCCATACACACACTGTTTTCTGACTCAGCACACTGCTGTCTACAGAACACCACAGATTAAAGACACTCTAGAGGGCCCAGAGCATTGGAATCTGCAATAACATGTTTCCTGATGTAGTTTCAGCATTGTATACAGAACGCCACAGATTCTAGACACTATCTTAGGCCCAGATTGCTGGAATCTGCCATACACACACTGTTTTCTGACTTAGCACACTGCTGTCTACAAAACACCACAGATTAATGACACTCTAGAGGGCCCAGAGCATTGGAATCTGCAATACCATGTTTCCTGATGTAGTTTCAGCATTGTATACAGAACGCCACAGATTCTAGACACTATCTTAGGCCCAGATTGCTGGAATCTGCCATACACACACTGTTTTCTGACTCAGCACACTGCTGTCTACAGAACACCACAGATTAAAGACACTCTAGAGGGCCCAGAGCATTGGAATCTGCAATACCATGTTTCCTGATGTAGTTTCAGCATTGTATACAGAACGCCACAGATTCTAGACACTATCTTAGGCCCAGATTGCTGGAATCTGCCATACACACACTGTTTTCTGACTTAGCACACTGCTGTCTACAAAACACCACGGATTAAAGACACTCTAGAGGGCCCAGAGCATTGGAATCTGCAATACCATGTTTCCTGATGTAGTTTCAGCATTGTATACAGAACGCCACAGATTCTAGACACTATCTTAGGCCCAGATTGCTGGAATCTGCCATACACACACTGTTTTCTGACTCAGCACACTGCTGTCTACAGAACACCACAGATTAGAGACACTCTAGAGGGCCCAGAGCATTGGAATCTGCAATACCATGTTTCTTGATGTAGTTTCAGCATTGTATACGAACGCCACAGATTCTAGACACTATCTTAGGCCCAGATTGCTGGAATCTGCCATACACACACTGTTTTCTGACTCAGCACACTGCTGTCTACAGAACACCACAGATTAAAGACACTCTAGAGGGCCCAGAGCATTGGAATCTGCAATACCATGTTTCCTGATGTAGTTTCAGCATTGTATACAGAACGCCACAGATTCTAGACACTATCTTAGGCCCAGATTGCTGGAATCTGCCATACATACACTGTTTTCTGACTCAGCACACTGCTGTCTACAGAACACCACAGATTAAAGACACTCTAGAGGGCCCAGAGCATTGGAATCTGCAATACCATGTTTCCTGATGTAGTTTCAGCATTGTATACAGAACGCCACAGATTCTAGACACTATCTTAGGCCCAGATTGCTGGAATCTGCCATACATACACTGTTTTCTGACTCAGCACACTGCTGTCTACAGAACACCACAGATTAAAGACACTCTAGAGGGCCCAGAGCATTGGAATCTGCAATACCATGTTTCCTGATGTAGTTTCAGCATTGTATACAGAACGCCACAGATTCTAGACACTATCTTAGGCCCAGATTGCTGGAATCTGCCATACACACACTGTTTTCTGACTTAGCACACTGCTGTCTACAAAACACCACAGATTAATGACACTCTAGAGGGCCCAGAGCATTGGAATCTGCAATACCATGTTTCCTGATGTAGTTTCAGCATTGTATACAGAACGCCACAGATTCTAGACACTATCTTAGGCCCAGATTGCTGGAATCTGCCATACACACACTGTTTTCTGACTCAGCACACTGCTGTCTACAGAACACCACAGATTAAAGACACTCTAGAGGGCCCAGAGCATTGGAATCTGCAATACCATGTTTCCTGATGTAGTTTCAGCATTGTATACAGAACGCCACAGATTCTAGACACTATCTTAGGCCCAGATTGCTGGAATCTGCCATACACACACTGTTTTCTGACTTAGCACACTGCTGTCTACAAAACACCACAGATTATAGACACTCTAGAGGGCCCAGAGCATTGGAATCTGCAATACCATGTTTCCTGATGTAGTTTCAGCATTGTATACAGAACGCCACAGATTCTAGACACTATCTTAGGCCCAGATTGCTGGAATCTGCCATACACACACTGTTTTCTGACTCAGCACACTGCTGTCTACAGAACACCACAGATTAAAGACACTCTAGAGGGGCCAGAGCATTGGAATCTGCAATACCATGTTTCCTGATGTAGTTTCAGCATTGTATACAGAACGCCACAGATTCTAGACACTATCTTAGGCCCAGATTGCTGGAATCTGCCATACACACACTGTTTTCTGACTCAGCACACTGCTGTCTACAGAACACCACAGATTAAAGACACTCTAGAGGGCCCAGAGCATTGGAATCTGCAATACCATGTTTCCTGATGTAGTTTCAGCATTGTATACAGAACGCCACAGATTCTTGTAAAGTTTTGTTTTATTAACAAATATAATAGCAAAATAATACAAGTTTAACAAAAAATATAAAATGAGATAACATCACCATTATACATGGAAGTTAGCATATATTATAACCTGTTGAGTCATCACAGGAATAACATTTCCTAATTTTAAGAAAGCATATTAAACAAAGTATTTATTTGACAGAAATATCAATATATATCAGTTCAAAGCTGATTTATAAAATGGTGAAAGGAAAAGAAAGGGTGGGGGGGGGAGGGGAGAGGAAAGGGAGACAAAAACTAGGGGTCAAACATTGTGGGGGAAAATAAAAAGTTGTCACATGTTTTATTCTGTAGTTCGAGAGCAAAAGAGAAAAGAAGAATATTTAGTAATACAAATGTATAGACTTTAATCAAAGAACTTAGACAGTTTTCCAGTGGAGATGTAATCATACCATTTGGACCAGATCCCGAGGTATCTCTTAGGGTTGTCAGCAATTGTCCATTTGAGTTTTTCAAAGCGACTGATAGTTACAACTTCCTCCATCCAGTCCTGAATAGACGGAACCTCCGTACTAAGCCAGTGTCTGGGGATTATGGTTTTTAATGCAGCTATTAAAAAGGGAAACAGGCGGTCTTTAATGGCGCTGTGGTTTTTATTGTATAGCCCAAGCAGAACAAGTTCTGCATCTACTTTTATTTGTGAACCATATATTTCTGTAATAATGTGGTCAAATTTTTCCCACAGTGGCACAATTTTGGGACAGGAGTACCAAATATGGGTTATGGATCCAATTCCTTCACCACATCTCCAACAGTGTGCAGGAATTTCGGGGTTGATTTTATTTAGAATGACAGGGGTCCTGTACCATCTGGACAGTATTTTATAGTGTGACTCCTGGAGTCTGGTAGACGTGATTTGGGGAATTGAGGAATGTAGTATTGCCGTGGTTTCTTGCTCATTGAATGTTTTGTTTAATTCTTTGGACCAGCTAGACAGGAATGATGGGGATGACACTTTGTTATTGACAATGGAGTAAAACTTAGAAATTCCATGGCTTATGGAAGTCTTATTTATCATTAGCTTGGTAAGATCGTGTTCGCTATTTTGAGTCATAACTTGAGAACTTAGCTCTAAGAGGTGCTTCGTTATTTTGTCGTATTCTTTTTTATTAAATTTGGGGAGATCACTACTTTCTAAATATTTGGTGTATTCCATTGGCGAAGTGGCTGAGTAAATGGCTTTCAAAGGTATCATATAGCCCTTGGGGTGTGAGGTGATTTTATACCTAATCAGTCTCCAACCGTTTGGGATTGATGCTAGCAAGGGGAGTTCCAGGCAATTAGGGAATGGGATGGTATGTTTTTTGACAAGATTATGCCAAACGTGGATAGCATGTTTGGTGTAGGGGTTGTCAATTTTAGCATATAGATGTTTATTGCTCTTGGTCTTCCAGATCAGGTAATGGAGGGGGCATGGTGCACATCCCTCTTCCAAATCTACCCAGAGTTTTCTGGGTGGAAAAACATTCCATTCTTTAATACGAGTCAGGGTCGCAGCAGCGCTATAGTTACCAATATCCGGAAGACCAAGCCCACCCCTATGTTTAGGTCTCGTCAGGATATCAAACGATAGCCTGTTTTGCCCTCGCTTCCATATGAAGGAAAGAATCTTTCTTTTAATAGCTGTGTAAAAATTTTTGGGTAATGCCATAGGAATACCTTGGAGGAAGTATAGAACCCTGGGGAGGGTGATCATCTTAATTAAATTAATACGACCAAACCACGAAATGTATAGGTCATTCCATTCTTCTAGGTCAGTCTTTATTTTCTGCATGAGAGTGGTGAAATTTAACCGGTAGATGTCATTTAGGTTATTTGCGATATTCACGCCTAGATATTTGAAATATGTAGCTGTTGGTTTGAGGCCACTAATCGATTTTATTGAATCCCATGTGCGGCTATTTATGTTAACATTATAAATCGTAGATTTGGTTAAATTAACTTTGAAAAAAGATAAAGTACCAAACTGGTCTAGTTCCGATAGAAGATTTGGGATAGAGGTGAGCGGGTTGGTGATAAAAAATAATATGTCGTCTGCATAAGCTGCAGCCTTATGAGTAAGTCTATCTGTTTTTAAACCTGATATGTTATTGTTCTGTCTTATTTTGGCTAGAAGTGGTTCAAGAGAAATAATAAATAAGAGGGGAGACAATGGGCACCCCTGCCTAGTGCCATTTCGGATTTTAAAACCTTGAGAGACAGTACCATTCACCAATATCCGTGCTGAAGGAGTGGTGTACAGAGCCTGTATTTTCTTGATAAAGGAGACAGGAAGACCGAACCTGGAGAGGGTAGCCATCAGAAAACTCCAATTAAGCCTATCAAAAGCTTTTTCCGCATCAGTTGAGATAAAAGCTAAGGGTATCTTATTCTTTTTACAGTACTCCATGCCTAACAAGGCCTTCATGATGTTGTCCTTGGCCTCCCCTCCAGGCATAAAGCCCACCTGCTCTGGGTTTATAATTGTGGGTAAGATGGATTGCATTCTGTTAGCCAGAACTTTGGCATAAATCTTTAAATCATTGTTCAGGAGTGAAATTGGGCGGTAATTTTGGCATAGTGTGGGGTCTTTATCCTCTTTAGGGATAAGTGTGATATTAGCTGTCATTGTTTCCTGTCTAAAACTATTAGATAGACCGACTTCATTGAAATATTTAGTAATGTGGGGAATCAAAATTTCTTTGTATTTTTTATAATAGAAAATTCCGAAGCCGTCCGGTCCCGGACATTTACCAGACGGCAGCGTTGTAATTGCTTCTTCTATTTCGGCCTGGGAAAAAGGGGATTCTAACTTTTCTTTTTGAATTTTGTCAAGGCTTGGCAGATGTATCTGCTCAAGATAACCTTGGATGGCCTCATCCGTAGGGTTCGAGACCAATTCAGCACCCTGCAAATCATAAAGCTTACTATAATAATCGCGAAAGACTTCTGCTATTTTATCACTCAACTGTTCTATATTTCCTTTCTCGTTTCTGATCTTATGGATAGTGGTTTTATTTCTCTGTTTTTGCGTCAGTTTTGCTAGATCCCTTCCACATTTGTTTGCATGGATGAAGTGCCTGAATTTACTCATAAATAGATATCTCTCAGATTCCTTGTTTAAGGCTTCTTTGAATTCCATTCTAAGTTTTATAAGTTGTCTTTCGGTATCTTTAGCGCATGTCTTTTTATGCGATTTTTCTAAACTTTGTATTTTAGTTGTTAGGTCTAAGATCTTTTGCCTTTTTTCCCTTTTTTTCCTCGCTCCAATTTGCATCAAGTGTCCCCTAACAACAGCTTTATGAGCTTCCCATAAGGTAGCCCAGGAGATATCTTCTTTATTGTTTTCCTCAAAGAAAAATTTTATTTGTGCGGCAATGAAATTGGAGTCTGGGTTTGAAGTTATCAGAGTGTCATTAAGTTGCCAATTAAAGGGCCTGGTACTTTTGTCCCCCGCGGATAAAGTAACTATAAGTGGTGCGTGATCTGAGTGTAAGAAACAGTCATATTTCGCTCCACAAATTGTGTCGAGTGTGTTATGTTTTACATATATCTGATCTATACGTGAATATTGGTTATGTACCGTTGAGAAATAAGAATAATCTCTTTCCCCAGGGTTGTAAAATCTCCAGGCATCTATAAGCAGTCTATCATGAGAACGCCACAGATTCTAGACACTATCTTAGGCCCAGATTGCTGGAATCTGCGATACACACACTGTTTTCTGACTCAGCACACTGCTGTCTACAGAACACCACAGATTAAAGACACTCTAGAGGGCCCAGAGCATTGGAATCTGCAATACCATGTTTCCTGATGTAGTTTCAGCATTGTATACAGAACGCCACAGATTCTAGACACTATCTTAGGCCCAGATTCCTGGAATCTGCCATACACACACTGTTTTCTGACTCAGCACACTGCTGTCTACAGAACACCACAGATTAAAGACACTCTAGAGGGCCCAGAGCATTGTAATCTGCAATACCATGTTTCCTGATGTAGTTTCAGCATTGTATACAAAACGCCACAGATTCTAGACACTATCTTAGGCCCAGATTGCTAGAATCTGCCATACACACACTGTTTTCTGACTCAGCACACTGCTGTCTACAGAACACCACAGATTAAAGACACTCTAGAGGGCCCAGAGCATTGGAATCTGCAATAACATGTTTCCTGATGTAGTTTCAGCATTGTATACAGAACGCCACAGATTCTAGACACTATCTTAGGCCCAGATTGCTGGAATCTGCCATACACACACTGTTTTCTGACTTAGCACACTGCTGTCTACAGAACACCACAGATTAAAGACACTCTAGAGGGCCCAGAGCATTGGAATCTGCAATACCATGTTTCCTGATGTAGTTTCAGCATTGTATACAGAACGCCACAGATTCTAGACACTATCTTAGGCCCAGATTGCTGGAATCTGCCATACACACACTGTTTTCTGACTCAGCACACTGCTGTCTACAGAACACCACAGATTAAAGACACTCTAGAGGGCCCAGAGCATTGGAATCTGCAATACCATGTTTCCTGATGTAGTTTCAGCATTGTATACAGAACGCCACAGATTCTAGACACTATCTTAGGCCCAGATTGCTGGAATCTGCCATACACACACTGTTTTCTGACTCAGCACACTGCTGTCTACAGAACACCACAGATTAAAGACACTCTAGAGGGCCCAGAGCATTGGAATCTGCAATACCATGTTTCCTGATGTAGTTTCAGCATTGTATACAGAACGCCACAGATTCTAGACACTATCTTAGGCCCAGATTGCTGGAATCTGCCATACACACACTGTTTTCTGACTCAGCACACTGCTGTCTACAGAACACCACAGATTAAAGACACTCTAGAGGGCCCAGAGCATTGGAATCTGCAATACCATGTTTCCTGATGTAGTTTCAGCATTGTATACAGAACGCCACAGATTCTAGACACTATCTTAGGCCCAGATTGCTGGAATCTGCCATACACACACTGTTTTCTGACTTAGCACACTGCTGTCTACAGAACACCACAGATTAAAGACACTCTAGAGGGCCCAGAGCATTGGAATCTGCAATACCATGTTTCCTGATGTAGTTTCAGCATTGTATACAGAACGCCACAGATTCTAGACACTATCTTAGGCCCAGATTGCTGGAATCTGCCATACACACACTGTTTTCTGACTTAGCACACTGCTGTCTACAGAAACACCACAGATTAAAGACACTCTAGAGGGCCCAGAGCATTGGAATCTGCAATACCATGTTTCCTGATGTAGTTTCAGCATTGTATACAGAACGCCACAGATTCTAGACACTATCTTAGGCCCAGATTGCTGGAATCTGCCATACACACACTGTTTTCTGACTCAGCACACTGCTGTCTACAGAACACCACAGATTAAAGACACTCTAGAGGGCCCAGAGCATTGGAATCTGCAATACCATGTTTCCTGATGTAGTTTCAGCATTGTATACAGAACGCCACAGATTCTAGACACTATCTTAGGCCCAGATTGCTGGAATCTGCCATACACACACTGTTTTCTGACTCAGCACACTGCTGTCTACAGAACACCACAGATTAAAGACACTCTAGAGGGCCCAGAGCATTGGAATCTGCAATACCATGTTTCCTGATGTAGTTTCAGCATTGTATACAGAACGCCACAGATTCTAGACACTATCTTAGGCCCAGATTGCTGGAATCTGCCATACACACACTGTTTTCTGACTCAGCACACTGCTGTCTACAGAACACCACAGATTAAAGACACTCTAGAGGGCCCAGAGCATTGGAATCTGCAATACCATGTTTCCTGATGTAGTTTCAGCATTGTATACAGAACGCCACAGATTCTAGACACTATCTTAGGCCCAGATTGCTGGAATCTGCCATACACACACTGTTTTCTGACTCAGCACACTGCTGTCTACAGAACACCACAGATTAAAGACACTCTAGAGGGCCCAGAGCATTGGAATCTGCAATACCATGTTTCCTGATGTAGTTTCAGCATTGTATACAGAACGCCACAGATTCTAGACACTATCTTAGGCCCAGATTGCTGGAATCTGCCATACACACACTGTTTTCTGACTCAGCACACTGCTGTCTACAGAACACCACAGATTAAAGACACTCTAGAGGGCCCAGAGCATTGGAATCTGCAATACCATGTTTCCTGATGTAGTTTCAGCATTGTATACAGAACGCCACAGATTCTAGACACTATCTTAGGCCCAGATTGCTGGAATCTGCCATACACACACTGTTTTCTGACTCAGCACACTGCTGTCTACAGAACACCACAGATTAAAGACACTCTAGAGGGCCCAGAGCATTGGAATCTGCAATACCATGTTTCCTGATGTAGTTTCAGCATTGTATACAGAACGCCACAGATTCTAGACACTATCTTAGGCCCAGATTGCTGGAATCTGCCATACACACACTGTTTTCTGACTCAGCACACTGCTGTCTACAGAACACCACAGATTAAAGACACTCTAGAGGGCCCAGAGCATTGGAATCTGCAATACCATGTTTCCTGATGTAGTTTCAGCATTGTATACAGAACGCCACAGATTCTAGACACTATCTTAGGCCCAGATTGCTGGAATCTGCCATACACACACTGTTTTCTGACTCAGCACACTGCTGTCTACAGAACACCACAGATTAAAGACACTCTAGAGGGCCCAGAGCATTGGAATCTGCAATACCATGTTTCCTGATGTAGTTTCAGCATTGTATACAGAACGCCACAGATTCTAGACACTATCTTAGGCCCAGATTGCTGGAATCTGCCATACACACACTGTTTTCTGACTTAGCACACTGCTGTCTACAGAACACCACAGATTAAAGACACTCTAGAGGGCCCAGAGCATTGGAATCTGCAATACCATGTTTCCTGATGTAGTTTCAGCATTGTATACAGAACGCCACAGATTCTAGACACTATCTTAGGCCCAGATTGCTGGAATCTGCCATACACACACTGTTTTCTGACTCAGCACACTGCTGTCTACAGAACACCACAGATTAAAGACACTCTAGAGGGCCCAGAGCATTGGAATCTGCAATACCATGTTTCCTGATGTAGTTTCAGCATTGTATACAGAACGCCACAGATTCTAGACACTATCTTAGGCCCAGATTGCTGGAATCTGCCATACACACACTGTTTTCTGACTCAGCACACTGCTGTCTACAGAACACCACAGATTAAAGACACTCTAGAGGGCCCAGAGCATTGGAATCTGCAATACCATGTTTCCTGATGTAGTTTCAGCATTGTATACAGAACGCCACAGATTCTAGACACTATCTTAGGCCCAGATTGCTGGAATCTGCCATACACACACTGTTTTCTGACTCAGCACACTGCTGTCTACAGAACACCACAGATTAAAGACACTCTAGAGGGCCCAGAGCATTGGAATCTGCAATACCATGTTTCCTGATGTAGTTTCAGCATTGTATACAGAACGCCACAGATTCTAGACACTATCTTAGGCCCAGATTGCTGGAATCTGCCATACACACACTGTTTTCTGACTCAGCACACTGCTGTCTACAGAACACCACAGATTAAAGACACTCTAGAGGGCCCAGAGCATTGGAATCTGCAATACCATGTTTCCTGATGTAGTTTCAGCATTGTATACAGAACGCCACAGATTCTAGACACTATCTTAGGCCCAGATTGCTGGAATCTGCCATACACACACTGTTTTCTGACTCAGCACACTGCTGTCTACAGAACACCACAGATTAAAGACACTCTAGAGGGCCCAGAGCATTGGAATCTGCAATACCATGTTTCCTGATGTAGTTTCAGCATTGTATACAGAACGCCACAGATTCTAGACACTATCTTAGGCCCAGATTGCTGGAATCTGCCATACACACACTGTTTTCTGACTCAGCACACTGCTGTCTACAGAACACCACAGATTAAAGACACTCTAGAGGGCCCAGAGCATTGGAATCTGCAATACCATGTTTCCTGATGTAGTTTCAGCATTGTATACAGAACGCCACAGATTCTAGACACTATCTTAGGCCCAGATTGCTGGAATCTGCCATACACACACTGTTTTCTGACTTAGCACACTGCTGTCTACAGAACACCACAGATTAAAGACACTCTAGAGGGCCCAGAGCATTGGAATCTGCAATACCATGTTTCCTGATGTAGTTTCAGCATTGTATACAGAACGCCACAGATTCTAGACACTATCTTAGGCCCAGATTGCTGGAATCTGCCATACACACACTGTTTTCTGACTCAGCACACTGCTGTCTACAGAACACCACAGATTAAAGACACTCTAGAGGGCCCAGAGCATTGGAATCTGCAATACCATGTTTCCTGATGTAGTTTCAGCATTGTATACAGAACGCCACAGATTCTAGACACTATCTTAGGCCCAGATTGCTGGAATCTGCCATACACACACTGTTTTCTGACTCAGCACACTGCTGTCTACAGAACACCACAGATTAAAGACACTCTAGAGGGCCCAGAGCATTGGAATCTGCAATACCATGTTTCCTGATGTAGTTTCAGCATTGTATACAGAACGCCACAGATTCTAGACACTATCTTAGGCCCAGATTGCTGGAATCTGCCATACACACACTGTTTTCTGACTCAGCACACTGCTGTCTACAGAACACCACAGATTAAAGACACTCTAGAGGGCCCAGAGCATTGGAATCTGCAATACCATGTTTCCTGATGTAGTTTCAGCATTGTATACAGAACGCCACAGATTCTAGACACTATCTTAGGCCCAGATTGCTGGAATCTGCCATACACACACTGTTTTCTGACTCAGCACACTGCTGTCTACAGAACACCACAGATTAAAGACACTCTAGAGGGCCCAGAGCATTGGAATCTGCAATACCATGTTTCCTGATGTAGTTTCAGCATTGTATACAGAACGCCACAGATTCTAGACACTATCTTAGGCCCAGATTGCTGGAATCTGCCATACACACACTGTTTTCTGACTTAGCACACTGCTGTCTACAGAACACCACAGATTAAAGACACTCTAGAGGGCCCAGAGCATTGGAATCTGCAATACCATGTTTCCTGATGTAGTTTCAGCATTGTATACAGAACGCCACAGATTCTAGACACTATCTTAGGCCCAGATTGCTGGAATCTGCCATACACACACTGTTTTCTGACTCAGCACACTGCTGTCTACAGAACACCACAGATTAAAGACACTCTAGAGGGCCCAGAGCATTGGAATCTGCAATACCATGTTTCCTGATGTAGTTTCAGCATTGTATACAGAACGCCACAGATTCTAGACACTATCTTAGGCCCAGATTGCTGGAATCTGCCATACACACACTGTTTTCTGACTTAGCACACTGCTGTCTACAGAACACCACAGATTAAAGACACTCTAGAGGGCCCAGAGCATTGGAATCTGCAATACCATGTTTCCTGATGTAGTTTCAGCATTGTATACAGAACGCCACAGATTCTAGACACTATCTTAGGCCCAGATTGCTGGAATCTGCCATACACACACTGTTTTCTGACTCAGCACACTGCTGTCTACAGAACACCACAGATTAAAGACACTCTAGAGGGCCCAGAGCATTGGAATCTGCAATACCATGTTTCCTGATGTAGTTTCAGCATTGTATACAGAACGCCACAGATTCTAGACACTATCTTAGGCCCAGATTGCTGGAATCTGCCATACACACACTGTTTTCTGACTTAGCACACTGCTGTCTACAGAACACCACAGATTAAAGACACTCTAGAGGGCCCAGAGCATTGGAATCTGCAATACCATGTTTCCTGATGTAGTTTCAGCATTGTATACAGAACGCCACAGATTCTAGACACTATCTTAGGCCCAGATTGCTGGAATCTGCCATACACACACTGTTTTCTGACTCAGCACACTGCTGTCTACAGAACACCACAGATTAAAGACACTCTAGAGGGCCCAGAGCATTGGAATCTGCAATACCATGTTTCCTGATGTAGTTTCAGCATTGTATACAGAACGCCACAGATTCTAGACACTATCTTAGGCCCAGATTGCTGGAATCTGCCATACACACACTGTTTTCTGACTTAGCACACTGCTGTCTACAGAACACCACAGATTAAAGACACTCTAGAGGGCCCAGAGCATTGGAATCTGCAATACCATGTTTCCTGATGTAGTTTCAGCATTGTATACAGAACGCCACAGATTCTAGACACTATCTTAGGCCCAGATTGCTGGAATCTGCCATACACACACTGTTTTCTGACTCAGCACACTGCTGTCTACAGAACACCACAGATTAAAGACACTCTAGAGGGCCCAGAGCATTGGAATCTGCAATACCATGTTTCCTGATGTAGTTTCAGCATTGTATACAGAACGCCACAGATTCTAGACACTATCTTAGGCCCAGATTGCTGGAATCTGCCATACACACACTGTTTTCTGACTTAGCACACTGCTGTCTACAGAACACCACAGATTAAAGACACTCTAGAGGGCCCAGAGCATTGGAATCTGCAATACCATGTTTCCTGATGTAGTTTCAGCATTGTATACAGAACGCCACAGATTCTAGACACTATCTTAGGCCCAGATTGCTGGAATCTGCCATACACACACTGTTTTCTGACTTAGCACACTGCTGTCTACAGAACACCACAGATTAAAGACACTCTAGAGGGCCCAGAGCATTGGAATCTGCAATACCATGTTTCCTGATGTAGTTTCAGCATTGTATACAGAACGCCACAGATTCTAGACACTATCTTAGGCCCAGATTGCTGGAATCTGCCATACACACACTGTTTTCTGACTTAGCACACTGCTGTCTACAGAACACCACAGATTAAAGACACTCTAGAGGGCCCAGAGCATTGGAATCTGCAATACCATGTTTCCTGATGTAGTTTCAGCATTGTATACAGAACGCCACAGATTCTAGACACTATCTTAGGCCCAGATTGCTGGAATCTGCCATACACACACTGTTTTCTGACTCAGCACACTGCTGTCTACAGAACACCACAGATTAAAGACACTCTAGAGGGCCCAGAGCATTGGAATCTGCAATACCATGTTTCCTGATGTAGTTTCAGCATTGTATACAGAACGCCACAGATTCTAGACACTATCTTAGGCCCAGATTGCTGGAATCTGCCATACACACACTGTTTTCTGACTCAGCACACTGCTGTCTACAGAACACCACAGATTAAAGACACTCTAGAGGGCCCAGAGCATTGGAATCTGCAATACCATGTTTCCTGATGTAGTTTCAGCATTGTATACAGAACGCCACAGATTCTAGACACTATCTTAGGCCCAGATTGCTGGAATCTGCCATACACACACTGTTTTCTGACTTAGCACACTGCTGTCTACAGAACACCACAGATTAAAGACACTCTAGAGGGCCCAGAGCATTGGAATCTGCAATACCATGTTTCCTGATGTAGTTTCAGCATTGTATACAGAACGCCACAGATTCTAGACACTATCTTAGGCCCAGATTGCTGGAATCTGCCATACACACACTGTTTTCTGACTCAGCACACTGCTGTCTACAGAACACCACAGATTAAAGACACTCTAGAGGGCCCAGAGCATTGGAATCTGCAATACCATGTTTCCTGATGTAGTTTCAGCATTGTATACAGAACGCCACAGATTCTAGACACTATCTTAGGCCCAGATTGCTGGAATCTGCCATACACACACTGTTTTCTGACTTAGCACACTGCTGTCTACAGAACACCACAGATTAAAGACACTCTAGAGGGCCCAGAGCATTGGAATCTGCAATACCATGTTTCCTGATGTAGTTTCAGCATTGTATACAGAACGCCACAGATTCTAGACACTATCTTAGGCCCAGATTGCTGGAATCTGCCATACACACACTGTTTTCTGACTTAGCACACTGCTGTCTACAGAACACCACAGATTAAAGACACTCTAGAGGGCCCAGAGCATTGGAATCTGCAATACCATGTTTCCTGATGTAGTTTCAGCATTGTATACAGAACGCCACAGATTCTAGACACTATCTTAGGCCCAGATTGCTGGAATCTGCCATACACACACTGTTTTCTGACTTAGCACACTGCTGTCTACAGAACACCACAGATTAAAGACACTCTAGAGGGCCCAGAGCATTGGAATCTGCAATACCATGTTTCCTGATGTAGTTTCAGCATTGTATACAGAACGCCACAGATTCTAGACACTATCTTAGGCCCAGATTGCTGGAATCTGCCATACACACACTGTTTTCTGACTTAGCACACTGCTGTCTACAGAACACCACAGATTAAAGACACTCTAGAGGGCCCAGAGCATTGGAATCTGCAATACAATGTTTCCTGATGTAGTTTCAGCATTGTATACAGAACGCCACAGATTCTAGACACTATCTTAGGCCCAGATTGCTGGAATCTGCCATACACACACTGTTTTCTGACTTAGCACACTGCTGTCTACAGAACACCACAGATTAAAGACACTCTAGAGGGCCCAGAGCATTGGAATCTGCAATACCATGTTTCCTGATGTAGTTTCAGCATTGTATACAGAACGCCACAGATTCTAGACACTATCTTAGGCCCAGATTGCTGGAATCTGCCATACACACACTGTTTTCTGACTTAGCACACTGCTGTCTACAGAACACCACAGATTAAAGACACTCTAGAGGGCCCAGAGCATTGGAATCTGCAATACCATGTTTCCTGATGTAGTTTCAGCATTGTATACAGAACGCCACAGATTCTAGACACTATCTTAGGCCCAGATTGCTGGAATCTGCCATACACACACTGTTTTCTGACTTAGCACACTGCTGTCTACAGAACACCACAGATTAAAGACACTCTAGAGGGCCCAGAGCATTGGAATCTGCAATACCATGTTTCCTGATGTAGTTTCAGCATTGTATACAGAACGCCACAGATTCTAGACACTATCTTAGGCCCAGATTGCTGGAATCTGCCATACACACACTGTTTTCTGACTTAGCACACTGCTGTCTACAGAACACCACAGATTAAAGACACTCTAGAGGGCCCAGAGCATTGGAATCTGCAATACCATGTTTCCTGATGTAGTTTCAGCATTGTATACAGAACGCCACAGATTCTAGACACTATCTTAGGCCCAGATTGCTGGAATCTGCCATACACACACTGTTTTCTGACTTAGCACACTGCTGTCTACAGAACACCACAGATTAAAGACACTCTAGAGGGCCCAGAGCATTGGAATCTGCAATACCATGTTTCCTGATGTAGTTTCAGCATTGTATACAGAACGCCACAGATTCTAGACACTATCTTAGGCCCAGATTGCTGGAATCTGCCATACACACACTGTTTTCTGACTTAGCACACTGCTGTCTACAGAACACCACAGATTAAAGACACTCTAGAGGGCCCAGAGCATTGGAATCTGCAATACCATGTTTCCTGATGTAGTTTCAGCATTGTATACAGAACGCCACAGATTCTAGACACTATCTTAGGCCCAGATTGCTGGAATCTGCCATACACACACTGTTTTCTGACTCAGCACACTGCTGTCTACAGAACACCACAGATTAAAGACACTCTAGAGGGCCCAGAGCATTGGAATCTGCAATACAATGTTTCCTGATGTAGTTTCAGCATTGTATACAGAACGCCACAGATTCTAGACACTATCTTAGGCCCAGATTGCTGGAATCTGCCATACACACACTGTTTTCTGACTTAGCACACTGCTGTCTACAGAACACCACAGATTAAAGACACTCTAGAGGGCCCAGAGCATTGGAATCTGCAATACCATGTTTCCTGATGTAGTTTCAGCATTGTATACAGAACGCCACAGATTCTAGACACTATCTTAGGCCCAGATTGCTGGAATCTGCCATACACACACTGTTTTCTGACTTAGCACACTGCTGTCTACAGAACACCACAGATTAAAGACACTCTAGAGGGCCCAGAGCATTGGAATCTGCAATACCATGTTTCCTGATGTAGTTTCAGCATTGTATACAGAACGCCACAGATTCTAGACACTATCTTAGGCCCAGATTGCTGGAATCTGCCATACACACACTGTTTTCTGACTTAGCACACTGCTGTCTACAGAACACCACAGATTAAAGACACTCTAGAGGGCCCAGAGCATTGGAATCTGCAATACCATGTTTCCTGATGTAGTTTCAGCATTGTATACAGAACGCCACAGATTCTAGACACTATCTTAGGCCCAGATTGCTGGAATCTGCCATACACACACTGTTTTCTGACTTAGCACACTGCTGTCTACAGAACACCACAGATTAAAGACACTCTAGAGGGCCCAGAGCATTGGAATCTGCAATACCATGTTTCCTGATGTAGTTTCAGCATTGTATACAGAACGCCACAGATTCTAGACACTATCTTAGGCCCAGATTGCTGGAATCTGCCATACACACACTGTTTTCTGACTTAGCACACTGCTGTCTACAGAACACCACAGATTAAAGACACTCTAGAGGGCCCAGAGCATTGGAATCTGCAATACCATGTTTCCTGATGTAGTTTCAGCATTGTATACAGAACGCCACAGATTCTAGACACTATCTTAGGCCCAGATTGCTGGAATCTGCCATACACACACTGTTTTCTGACTTAGCACACTGCTGTCTACAGAACACCACAGATTAAAGACACTCTAGAGGGCCCAGAGCATTGGAATCTGCAATACCATGTTTCCTGATGTAGTTTCAGCATTGTATACAGAACGCCACAGATTCTAGACACTATCTTAGGCCCAGATTGCTGGAATCTGCCATACACACACTGTTTTCTGACTTAGCACACTGCTGTCTACAGAACACCACAGATTAAAGACACTCTAGAGGGCCCAGAGCATTGGAATCTGCAATACCATGTTTCCTGATGTAGTTTCAGCATTGTATACAGAACGCCACAGATTCTAGACACTATCTTAGGCCCAGATTGCTGGAATCTGCCATACACACACTGTTTTCTGACTTAGCACACTGCTGTCTACAGAACACCACAGATTAAAGACACTCTAGAGGGCCCAGAGCATTGGAATCTGCAATACCATGTTTCCTGATGTAGTTTCAGCATTGTATACAGAACGCCACAGATTCTAGACACTATCTTAGGCCCAGATTGCTGGAATCTGCCATACACACACTGTTTTCTGACTTAGCACACTGCTGTCTACAGAACACCACAGATTAAAGACACTCTAGAGGGCCCAGAGCATTGGAATCTGCAATACCATGTTTCCTGATGTAGTTTCAGCATTGTATACAGAACGCCACAGATTCTAGACACTATCTTAGGCCCAGATTGCTGGAATCTGCCATACACACACTGTTTTCTGACTTAGCACACTGCTGTCTACAGAACACCACAGATTAAAGACACTCTAGAGGGCCCAGAGCATTGGAATCTGCAATACAATGTTTCCTGATGTAGTTTCAGCATTGTATACAGAACGCCACAGATTCTAGACCCTATCTTAGGCCCAGATTGCTGGAATCTGCCATACACACACTGTTTTCTGACTTAGCACACTGCTGTCTACAGAACACCACAGATTAAAGACACTCTAGAGGGCCCAGAGCATTGGAATCTGCAATACCATGTTTCCTGATGTAGTTTCAGCATTGTATACAGAACGCCACAGATTCTAGACACTATCTTAGGCCCAGATTGCTGGAATCTGCCATACACACACTGTTTTCTGACTTAGCACACTGCTGTCTACAGAACACCACAGATTAAAGACACTCTAGAGGGCCCAGAGCATTGGAATCTGCAATACCATGTTTCCTGATGTAGTTTCAGCATTGTATACAGAACGCCACAGATTCTAGACACTATCTTAGGCCCAGATTGCTGGAATCTGCCATACACACACTGTTTTCTGACTTAGCACACTGCTGTCTACAGAACACCACAGATTAAAGACACTCTAGAGGGCCCAGAGCATTGGAATCTGCAATACCATGTTTCCTGATGTAGTTTCAGCATTGTATACAGAACGCCACAGATTCTAGACACTATCTTAGGCCCAGATTGCTGGAATCTGCCATACACACACTGTTTTCTGACTTAGCACACTGCTGTCTACAGAACACCACAGATTAAAGACACTCTAGAGGGCCCAGAGCATTGGAATCTGCAATACCATGTTTCCTGATGTAGTTTCAGCATTGTATACAGAACGCCACAGATTCTAGACACTATCTTAGGCCCAGATTGCTGGAATCTGCCATACACACACTGTTTTCTGACTTAGCACACTGCTGTCTACAGAACACCACAGATTAAAGACACTCTAGAGGGCCCAGAGCATTGGAATCTGCAATACAATGTTTCCTGATGTAGTTTCAGCATTGTATACAGAACGCCACAGATTCTAGACACTATCTTAGGCCCAGATTGCTGGAATCTGCCATACACACACTGTTTTCTGACTAGCACACTGCTGTCTACAGAACACCACAGATTAAAGACACTCTAGAGGGCCCAGAGCATTGGAATCTGCAATACATGTTTCCTGATGTAGTTTCAGCATTGTATACAGAACGCCACAGATTCTAGACACTATCTTAGGCCCAGATTGCTGGAATCTGCCATACACACACTGTTTTCTGACTTAGCACACTGCTGTCTACAGAACACCACAGATTAAAGACACTCTAGAGGGCCCAGAGCATTGGAATCTGCAATACCATGTTTCCTGATGTAGTTTCAGCATTGTATACAGAACGCCACAGATTCTAGACACTATCTTAGGCCCAGATTGCTGGAATCTGCCATACACACACTGTTTTCTGACTTAGCACACTGCTGTCTACAGAACACCACAGATTAAAGACACTCTAGAGGGCCCAGAGCATTGGAATCTGCAATACCATGTTTCCTGATGTAGTTTCAGCATTGTATACAGAACGCCACAGATTCTAGACACTATCTTAGGCCCAGATTGCTGGAATCTGCCATACACACACTGTTTTCTGACTTAGCACACTGCTGTCTACAGAACACCACAGATTAAAGACACTCTAGAGGGCCCAGAGCATTGGAATCTGCAATACAATGTTTCCTGATGTAGTTTCAGCATTGTATACAGAACGCCACAGATTCTAGACACTATCTTAGGCCCAGATTGCTGGAATCTGCCATACACACACTGTTTTCTGACTTAGCACACTGCTGTCTACAGAACACCACAGATTAAAGACACTCTAGAGGGCCCAGAGCATTGGAATCTGCAATACAATGTTTCCTGATGTAGTTTCAGCATTGTATACAGAACGCCACAGATTCTAGACACTATCTTAGGCCCAGATTGCTGGAATCTGCCATACACACACTGTTTTCTGACTTAGCACACTGCTGTCTACAGAACACCACAGATTAAAGACACTCTAGAGGGCCCAGAGCATTGGAATCTGCAATACATGTTTCCTGATGTAGTTTCAGCATTGTATACAGAACGCCACAGATTCTAGACACTATCTTAGGCCCAGATTGCTGGAATCTGCCATACACACACTGTTTTCTGACTTAGCACACTGCTGTCTACAGAACACCACAGATTAAAGACACTCTAGAGGGCCCAGAGCATTGGAATCTGCAATACAATGTTTCCTGATGTAGTTTCAGCATTGTATACAGAACGCCACAGATTCTAGACACTATCTTAGGCCCAGATTGCTGGAATCTGCCATACACACACTGTTTTCTGACTTAGCACACTGCTGTCTACAGAACACCACAGATTAAAGACACTCTAGAGGGCCCAGAGCATTGGAATCTGCAATACAATGTTTCCTGATGTAGTTTCAGCATTGTATACAGAACGCCACAGATTCTAGACACTATCTTAGGCCCAGATTGCTGGAATCTGCCATACACACACTGTTTTCTGACTTAGCACACTGCTGTCTACAGAACACCACAGATTAAAGACACTCTAGAGGGCCCAGAGCATTGGAATCTGCAATACCATGTTTCCTGATGTAGTTTCAGCATTGTATACAGAACGCCACAGATTCTAGACACTATCTTAGGCCCAGATTGCTGGAATCTGCCATACACACACTGTTTTCTGACTCAGCACACTGCTGTCTACAGAACACCACAGATTAAAGACACTCTAGAGGGCCCAGAGCATTGGAATCTGCAATACCATGTTTCCTGATGTAGTTTCAGCATTGTATACAGAACGCCACAGATTCTAGACACTATCTTAGGCCCAGATTGCTGGAATCTGCCATACACACACTGTTTTCTGACTCAGCACACTGCTGTCTACAGAACACCACAGATTAAAGACACTCTAGAGGGCCCAGAGCATTGGAATCTGCAATACCATGTTTCCTGATGTAGTTTCAGCATTGTATACAGAACGCCACAGATTCTAGACACTATCTTAGGCCCAGATTGCTGGAATCTGCCATACACACACTGTTTTCTGACTTAGCACACTGCTGTCTACAGAACACCACAGATTAAAGACACTCTAGAGGGCCCAGAGCATTGGAATCTGCAATACCATGTTTCCTGATGTAGTTTCAGCATTGTATACAGAACGCCACAGATTCTAGACACTATCTTAGGCCCAGATTGCTGGAATCTGCCATACACACACTGTTTTCTGACTTAGCACACTGCTGTCTACAGAACACCACAGATTAAAGACACTCTAGAGGGCCCAGAGCATTGGAATCTGCAATACCATGTTTCCTGATGTAGTTTCAGCATTGTATACAGAACGCCACAGATTCTAGACACTATCTTAGGCCCAGATTGCTGGAATCTGCCATACACACACTGTTTTCTGACTCAGCACACTGCTGTCTACAGAACACCACAGATTAAAGACACTCTAGAGGGCCAGAGCATTGGAATCTGCAATACCATGTTTCCTGATGTAGTTTCAGCATTGTATACAGAACGCCACAGATTCTAGACACTATCTTAGGCCCAGATTGCTGGAATCTGCCATACACACACTGTTTTCTGACTCAGCACACTGCTGTCTACAGAACACCACAGATTATAGACACTATAGAGGGCCCAGAGCATTGGAATCTGCAATACAATCTTTTCTGATGTAGTACAGCATTGTATACAGAACGCCACAGATTCTTGTAAATTTTTGTTTTATTAACAAATATAATAGCAAAATAATACAAGTTTAACAAAAAATATAAAATGAGATAACATCACCATTATACATGGAAGTTAGCATATATTATAACCTGTTGAGTCATCACAGGAATAACATTTCCTAATTTTAAGAAAGCATATTAAACAAAGTATTTATTTGACAGAAATATCAATATATATCAGTTCAAAGCTGATTTATAAAATGGTGAAAGGAAAAAAAAGGGGGGGGGGGGGGGGGAGAGGAAAGGGAGACAAAAACTAGGGGTCAAACATTGTGGGGGAAAATAAAAAGTTGTCACATGTTTTATTCTATAGTTCGAGAGCAAAAGAGAAAAGAAGAATATTTAGTAATACAAATGTATAGACTTTAATCAAAGAACTTAGACAGTTTTCCAGTGGAGATGTAATCATACCATTTGGACCAGATCCCGAGGTATCTCTTAGGGTTGTCAGCAATTGTCCATTTGAGTTTTTCAAAGCGACTGATAGTTACAACTTCCTCCATCCAGTCCTGAATAGACGGAACCTCCGTACTAAGCCAGTGTCTGGGGATTATGGTTTTTAATGCAGCTATTAAAAAGGGAAACAGGCGGTCTTTAATGGCGCTGTGGTTTTTATTGTATAGCCCAAGCAGAACAAGTTCTGCATCTACTTTTATTTGTGAACCATATATTTCTGTAATAATGTGGTTAAATTTTTCCCACAGTGGCACAATTTTGGGACAGGAGTACCAAATATGGGTTATGGATCCAATTCCTTCACCACATCTCCAACAGTGTGCAGGAATTTCGGGGTTGATTTTATTTAGAATGACAGGGGTCCTGTACCATCTGGACAGTATTTTATAGTGTGACTCTTGGAGTCTGGTAGACGTGATTTGGGGAATTGAGGAATGTAGTATTGCCGTGGTTTCTTGCTCATTGAATGTTTTGTTTAATTCTTTGGACCAGCTAGACAGGAATGATGGGGATGACACTTTGTTATTGACAATGGAGTAAAACTTAGAAATTCCATGGCTTATGGAAGTCTTATTTATCATTAGCTTGGTAAGATCGTGTTCGCTATTTTGAGTCATAACTTGAGAACTTAGCTCTAAGAGGTGCTTCGTTATTTTGTCGTATTCTTTTTTATTAAATTTGGGGAGATCACTACTTTCTAAATATTTGGTGTATTCCATTGGCGAAGTGGCTGAGTAAATGGCTTTCAAAGGTATCATATAGCCCTTGGGGTGTGAGGTGATTTTATACCTAATCAGTCTCCAACCGTTTGGGATTGATGCTAGCAAGGGGAGTTCCAGGCAATTAGGGAATGGGATGGTATGTTTTTTGACAAGATTATGCCAAACGTGGATAGCATGTTTGGTGTAGGGGTTGTCAATTTTAGCATATAGATGTTTATTGCTCTTGGTCTTCCAGATCAGGTAATGGAGGGGGCATGGTGCACATCCCTCTTCCAAATCTACCCAGAGTTTTCTGGGTGGAAAAACATTCCATTCTTTAATACGAGTCAGGGTCGCAGCAGCGCTATAGTTACCAATATCCGGAAGACCAAGCCCACCCCTATGTTTAGGTCTCGTCAGGATATCAAACGATAGCCTGTTTTGCCCTCGCTTCCATATGAAGGAAAGAATCTTTCTTTTAATAGCTGTGTAAAAATTTTTGGGTAATGCCATAGGAATACCTTGGAGGAAGTATAGAACCCTGGGGAGGGTGATCATCTTAATTAAATTAATACGACCAAACCACGAAATGTATAGGTCATTCCATTCTTCTAGGTCAGTCTTTATTTTCTGCATGAGAGTGGTGAAATTTAACCGGTAGATGTCATTTAGGTTATTTGCGATATTCACGCCTAGATATTTGAAATATGTAGCTGTTGGTTTGAGGCCACTAATCGATTTTATTGAATCCCATGTGCGGCTATTTATGTTAACATTATAAATCGTAGATTTGGTTAAATTAACTTTGAAAAAAGATAAAGTACCAAACTGGTCTAGTTCCGATAGAAGATTTGGGATAGAGGTGAGCGGGTTGGTGATAAAAAATAATATGTCGTCTGCATAAGCTGCAGCCTTATGAGTAAGTCTATCTGTTTTTAAACCTGATATGTTATTGTTCTGTCTTATTTTGGCTAGAAGTGGTTCAAGAGAAATAATAAATAAGAGGGGAGACAATGGGCACCCCTGCCTAGTGCCATTTCGGATTTTAAAACCTTGAGAGACAGTACCATTCACCAATATCCGTGCTGAAGGAGTGGTGTACAGAGCCTGTATTTTCTTGATAAAGGAGACAGGAAGACCGAACCTGGAGAGGGTAGCCATCAGAAAACTCCAATTAAGCCTATCAAAAGCTTTTTCCGCATCAGTTGAGATAAAAGCTAAGGGTATCTTATTCTTTTTACAGTACTCCATGCCTAACAAGGCCTTCATGATGTTGTCCTTGGCCTCCCCTCCAGGCATAAAGCCCACCTGCTCTGGGTTTATAATTGTGGGTAAGATGGATTGCATTCTGTTAGCCAGAACTTTGGCATAAATCTTTAAATCATTGTTCAGGAGTGAAATTGGGCGGTAATTTTGGCATAGTGTGGGGTCTTTATCCTCTTTAGGGATAAGTGTGATATTAGCTGTCATTGTTTCCTGTCTAAAACTATTAGATAGACCGACTTCATTGAAATATTTAGTAATGTGGGGAATCAAAATTTCTTTGTATTTTTTATAATAGAAAATTCCGAAGCCGTCCGGTCCCGGACATTTACCAGACGGCAGCGTTGTAATTGCTTCTTCTATTTCGGCCTGGGAAAAAGGGGATTCTAACTTTTCTTTTTGAATTTTGTCAAGGCTTGGCAGATGTATCTGCTCAAGATAACCTTGGATGGCCTCATCCGTAGGGTTCGAGACCAATTCAGCACCCTGCAAATCATAAAGCTTACTATAATAATCGCGAAAGACTTCTGCTATTTTATCACTCAACTGTTCTATATTTCCTTTCTCGTTTCTGATCTTATGGATAGTGGTTTTATTTCTCTGTTTTTGCGTCAGTTTTGCTAGATCCCTTCCACATTTGTTTGCATGGATGAAGTGCCTGAATTTACTCATAAATAGATATCTCTCAGATTCCTTGTTTAAGGCTTCTTTGAATTCCATTCTACGTTTTATAAGTTGTCTTTCGGTATCTTTAGCGCATGTCTTTTTATGCGATTTTTCTAAACTTTGTATTTTAGTTGTTAGGTCTAAGATCTTTTGCCTTTTTTCCCTTTTTTTCCTCGCTCCAATTTGCATCAAGTGTCCCCTAACAACAGCTTTATGAGCTTCCCATAAGGTAGCCCAGGAGATATCTTCTTTATTGTTTTCCTCAAAGAAAAATTTTATTTGTGCGGCAATGAAATTGGAGTCTGGGTTTGAAGTTATCAGAGTGTCATTAAGTTGCCAATTAAAGGGCCTGGTACTTTTGTCCCCCGCGGATAAAGTAACTATAAGTGGTGCGTGATCTGAGTGTAAGAAACAGTCATATTTCGCTCCACAAATTGTATCGAGTGTGTTATGTTTTACATATATCTGATCTATACGTGAATATTGGTTATGTACCGTTGAGAAATAAGAATAATCTCTTTCCCCAGGGTTGTAAAATCTCCAGGCATCTATAAGCAGTCTATCATGAGAACGCCACAGATTCTAGACACTATCTTAGGCCCAGATTGCTGGAATCTGCCATACACACACTGTTTTCTGACTTAGCACACTGCTGTCTACAGAACACCACAGATTAAAGACACTCTAGAGGGCCCAGAGCATTGGAATCTGCAATACCATGTTTCCTGATGTAGTTTCAGCATTGTATACAGAACGCCACAGATTCTAGACACTATCTTAGGCCCAGATTGCTGGAATCTGCCATACACACACTGTTTTCTGACTTAGCACACTGCTGTCTACAGAACACCACAGATTAAAGACACTCTAGAGGGCCCAGAGCATTGGAATCTGCAATACCATGTTTCCTGATGTAGTTTCAGCATTGTATACAGAACGCCACAGATTCTAGACACTATCTTAGGCCCAGATTGCTGGAATCTGCCATACACACACTGTTTTCTGACTTAGCACACTGCTGTCTACAGAACACCACAGATTAAAGACACTCTAGAGGGCCCAGAGCATTGGAATCTGCAATACCATGTTTCCTGATGTAGTTTCAGCATTGTATACAGAACGCCACAGATTCTAGACACTATCTTAGGCCCAGATTGCTGGAATCTGCCATACACACACTGTTTTCTGACTTAGCACACTGCTGTCTACAGAACACCACAGATTAAAGACACTCTAGAGGGCCCAGAGCATTGGAATCTGCAATACCATGTTTCCTGATGTAGTTTCAGCATTGTATACAGAACGCCACAGATTCTAGACACTATCTTAGGCCCAGATTGCTGGAATCTGCCATACACACACTGTTTTCTGACTTAGCACACTGCTGTCTACAGAACACCACAGATTAAAGACACTCTAGAGGGCCCAGAGCATTGGAATCTGCAATACCATGTTTCCTGATGTAGTTTCAGCATTGTATACAGAACGCCACAGATTCTAGACACTATCTTAGGCCCAGATTGCTGGAATCTGCCATACACACACTGTTTTCTGACTTAGCACACTGCTGTCTACAGAACACCACAGATTAAAGACACTCTAGAGGGCCCAGAGCATTGGAATCTGCAATACCATGTTTCCTGATGTAGTTTCAGCATTGTATACAGAACGCCACAGATTCTAGACACTATCTTAGGCCCAGATTGCTGGAATCTGCCATACACACACTGTTTTCTGACTTAGCACACTGCTGTCTACAGAACACCACAGATTAAAGACACTCTAGAGGGCCCAGAGCATTGGAATCTGCAATACCATGTTTCCTGATGTAGTTTCAGCATTGTATACAGAACGCCACAGATTCTAGACACTATCTTAGGCCCAGATTGCTGGAATCTGCCATACACACACTGTTTTCTGACTTAGCACACTGCTGTCTACAGAACACCACAGATTAAAGACACTCTAGAGGGCCCAGAGCATTGGAATCTGCAATACCATGTTTCCTGATGTAGTTTCAGCATTGTATACAGAACGCCACAGATTCTAGACACTATCTTAGGCCCAGATTGCTGGAATCTGCCATACACACACTGTTTTCTGACTTAGCACACTGCTGTCTACAGAACACCACAGATTAAAGACACTCTAGAGGGCCCAGAGCATTGGAATCTGCAATACCATGTTTCCTGATGTAGTTTCAGCATTGTATACAGAACGCCACAGATTCTAGACACTATCTTAGGCCCAGATTGCTGGAATCTGCCATACACACACTGTTTTCTGACTTAGCACACTGCTGTCTACAGAACACCACAGATTAAAGACACTCTAGAGGGCCCAGAGCATTGGAATCTGCAATACCATGTTTCCTGATGTAGTTTCAGCATTGTATACAGAACGCCACAGATTCTAGACACTATCTTAGGCCCAGATTGCTGGAATCTGCCATACACACACTGTTTTCTGACTTAGCACACTGCTGTCTACAGAACACCACAGATTAAAGACACTCTAGAGGGCCCAGAGCATTGGAATCTGCAATACCATGTTTCCTGATGTAGTTTCAGCATTGTATACAGAACGCCACAGATTCTAGACACTATCTTAGGCCCAGATTGCTGGAATCTGCCATACACACACTGTTTTCTGACTTAGCACACTGCTGTCTACAGAACACCACAGATTAAAGACACTCTAGAGGGCCCAGAGCATTGGAATCTGCAATACCATGTTTCCTGATGTAGTTTCAGCATTGTATACAGAACGCCACAGATTCTAGACACTATCTTAGGCCCAGATTGCTGGAATCTGCCATACACACACTGTTTTCTGACTTAGCACACTGCTGTCTACAGAACACCACAGATTAAAGACACTCTAGAGGGCCCAGAGCATTGGAATCTGCAATACCATGTTTCCTGATGTAGTTTCAGCATTGTATACAGAACGCCACAGATTCTAGACACTATCTTAGGCCCAGATTGCTGGAATCTGCCATACACACACTGTTTTCTGACTTAGCACACTGCTGTCTACAGAACACCACAGATTAAAGACACTCTAGAGGGCCCAGAGCATTGGAATCTGCAATACCATGTTTCCTGATGTAGTTTCAGCATTGTATACAGAACGCCACAGATTCTAGACACTATCTTAGGCCCAGATTGCTGGAATCTGCCATACACACACTGTTTTCTGACTTAGCACACTGCTGTCTACAGAACACCACAGATTAAAGACACTCTAGAGGGCCCAGAGCATTGGAATCTGCAATACCATGTTTCCTGATGTAGTTTCAGCATTGTATACAGAACGCCACAGATTCTAGACACTATCTTAGGCCCAGATTGCTGGAATCTGCCATACACACACTGTTTTCTGACTTAGCACACTGCTGTCTACAGAACACCACAGATTAAAGACACTCTAGAGGGCCCAGAGCATTGGAATCTGCAATACCATGTTTCCTGATGTAGTTTCAGCATTGTATACAGAACGCCACAGATTCTAGACACTATCTTAGGCCCAGATTGCTGGAATCTGCCATACACACACTGTTTTCTGACTTAGCACACTGCTGTCTACAGAACACCACAGATTAAAGACACTCTAGAGGGCCCAGAGCATTGGAATCTGCAATACCATGTTTCCTGATGTAGTTTCAGCATTGTATACAGAACGCCACAGATTCTAGACACTATCTTAGGCCCAGATTGCTGGAATCTGCCATACACACACTGTTTTCTGACTTAGCACACTGCTGTCTACAGAACACCACAGATTAAAGACACTCTAGAGGGCCCAGAGCATTGGAATCTGCAATACCATGTTTCCTGATGTAGTTTCAGCATTGTATACAGAACGCCACAGATTCTAGACACTATCTTAGGCCCAGATTGCTGGAATCTGCCATACACACACTGTTTTCTGACTTAGCACACTGCTGTCTACAGAACACCACAGATTAAAGACACTCTAGAGGGCCCAGAGCATTGGAATCTGCAATACCATGTTTCCTGATGTAGTTTCAGCATTGTATACAGAACGCCACAGATTCTAGACACTATCTTAGGCCCAGATTGCTGGAATCTGCCATACACACACTGTTTTCTGACTTAGCACACTGCTGTCTACAGAACACCACAGATTAAAGACACTCTAGAGGGCCCAGAGCATTGGAATCTGCAATACCATGTTTCCTGATGTAGTTTCAGCATTGTATACAGAACGCCACAGATTCTAGACACTATCTTAGGCCCAGATTGCTGGAATCTGCCATACACACACTGTTTTCTGACTTAGCACACTGCTGTCTACAGAACACCACAGATTAAAGACACTCTAGAGGGCCCAGAGCATTGGAATCTGCAATACCATGTTTCCTGATGTAGTTTCAGCATTGTATACAGAACGCCACAGATTCTAGACACTATCTTAGGCCCAGATTGCTGGAATCTGCCATACACACACTGTTTTCTGACTTAGCACACTGCTGTCTACAGAACACCACAGATTAAAGACACTCTAGAGGGCCCAGAGCATTGGAATCTGCAATACCATGTTTCCTGATGTAGTTTCAGCATTGTATACAGAACGCCACAGATTCTAGACACTATCTTAGGCCCAGATTGCTGGAATCTGCCATACACACACTGTTTTCTGACTTAGCACACTGCTGTCTACAGAACACCACAGATTAAAGACACTCTAGAGGGCCCAGAGCATTGGAATCTGCAATACCATGTTTCCTGATGTAGTTTCAGCATTGTATACAGAACGCCACAGATTCTAGACACTATCTTAGGCCCAGATTGCTGGAATCTGCCATACACACACTGTTTTCTGACTCAGCACACTGCTGTCTACAGAACACCACAGATTAAAGACACTCTAGAGGGCCCAGAGCATTGGAATCTGCAATACCATGTTTCCTGATGTAGTTTCAGCATTGTATACAGAACGCCACAGATTCTAGACACTATCTTAGGCCCAGATTGCTGGAATCTGCCATACACACACTGTTTTCTGACTTAGCACACTGCTGTCTACAGAACACCACAGATTAAAGACACTCTAGAGGGCCCAGAGCATTGGAATCTGCAATACCATGTTTCCTGATGTAGTTTCAGCATTGTATACAGAACGCCACAGATTCTAGACACTATCTTAGGCCCAGATTGCTGGAATCTGCCATACACACACTGTTTTCTGACTTAGCACACTGCTGTCTACAGAACACCACAGATTAAAGACACTCTAGAGGGCCCAGAGCATTGGAATCTGCAATACCATGTTTCCTGATGTAGTTTCAGCATTGTATACAGAACGCCACAGATTCTAGACACTATCTTAGGCCCAGATTGCTGGAATCTGCCATACACACACTGTTTTCTGACTTAGCACACTGCTGTCTACAGAACACCACAGATTAAAGACACTCTAGAGGGCCCAGAGCATTGGAATCTGCAATACCATGTTTCCTGATGTAGTTTCAGCATTGTATACAGAACGCCACAGATTCTAGACACTATCTTAGGCCCAGATTGCTGGAATCTGCCATACACACACTGTTTTCTGACTTAGCACACTGCTGTCTACAGAACACCACAGATTAAAGACACTCTAGAGGGCCCAGAGCATTGGAATCTGCAATACCATGTTTCCTGATGTAGTTTCAGCATTGTATACAGAACGCCACAGATTCTAGACACTATCTTAGGCCCAGATTGCTGGAATCTGCCATACACACACTGTTTTCTGACTTAGCACACTGCTGTCTACAGAACACCACAGATTAAAGACACTCTAGAGGGCCCAGAGCATTGGAATCTGCAATACCATGTTTCCTGATGTAGTTTCAGCATTGTATACAGAACGCCACAGATTCTAGACACTATCTTAGGCCCAGATTGCTGGAATCTGCCATACACACACTGTTTTCTGACTTAGCACACTGCTGTCTACAGAACACCACAGATTAAAGACACTCTAGAGGGCCCAGAGCATTGGAATCTGCAATACCATGTTTCCTGATGTAGTTTCAGCATTGTATACAGAACGCCACAGATTCTAGACACTATCTTAGGCCCAGATTGCTGGAATCTGCCATACACACACTGTTTTCTGACTTAGCACACTGCTGTCTACAGAACACCACAGATTAAAGACACTCTAGAGGGCCCAGAGCATTGGAATCTGCAATACCATGTTTCCTGATGTAGTTTCAGCATTGTATACAGAACGCCACAGATTCTAGACACTATCTTAGGCCCAGATTGCTGGAATCTGCCATACACACACTGTTTTCTGACTTAGCACACTGCTGTCTACAGAACACCACAGATTAAAGACACTCTAGAGGGCCCAGAGCATTGGAATCTGCAATACCATGTTTCCTGATGTAGTTTCAGCATTGTATACAGAACGCCACAGATTCTAGACACTATCTTAGGCCCAGATTGCTGGAATCTGCCATACACACACTGTTTTCTGACTTAGCACACTGCTGTCTACAGAACACCACAGATTAAAGACACTCTAGAGGGCCCAGAGCATTGGAATCTGCAATACCATGTTTCCTGATGTAGTTTCAGCATTGTATACAGAACGCCACAGATTCTAGACACTATCTTAGGCCCAGATTGCTGGAATCTGCCATACACACACTGTTTTCTGACTTAGCACACTGCTGTCTACAGAACACCACAGATTAAAGACACTCTAGAGGGCCCAGAGCATTGGAATCTGCAATACCATGTTTCCTGATGTAGTTTCAGCATTGTATACAGAACGCCACAGATTCTAGACACTATCTTAGGCCCAGATTGCTGGAATCTGCCATACACACACTGTTTTCTGACTCAGCACACTGCTGTCTACAGAACACCACAGATTAAAGACACTCTAGAGGGCCCAGAGCATTGGAATCTGCAATACCATGTTTCCTGATGTAGTTTCAGCATTGTATACAGAACGCCACAGATTCTAGACACTATCTTAGGCCCAGATTGCTGGAATCTGCCATACACACACTGTTTTCTGACTTAGCACACTGCTGTCTACAGAACACCACAGATTAAAGACACTCTAGAGGGCCCAGAGCATTGGAATCTGCAATACCATGTTTCCTGATGTAGTTTCAGCATTGTATACAGAACGCCACAGATTCTAGACACTATCTTAGGCCCAGATTGCTGGAATCTGCCATACACACACTGTTTTCTGACTTAGCACACTGCTGTCTACAGAACACCACAGATTAAAGACACTCTAGAGGGCCCAGAGCATTGGAATCTGCAATACCATGTTTCCTGATGTAGTTTCAGCATTGTATACAGAACGCCACAGATTCTAGACACTATCTTAGGCCCAGATTGCTGGAATCTGCCATACACACACTGTTTTCTGACTTAGCACACTGCTGTCTACAGAACACCACAGATTAAAGACACTCTAGAGGGCCCAGAGCATTGGAATCTGCAATACCATGTTTCCTGATGTAGTTTCAGCATTGTATACAGAACGCCACAGATTCTAGACACTATCTTAGGCCCAGATTGCTGGAATCTGCCATACACACACTGTTTTCTGACTTAGCACACTGCTGTCTACAGAACACCACAGATTAAAGACACTCTAGAGGGCCCAGAGCATTGGAATCTGCAATACCATGTTTCCTGATGTAGTTTCAGCATTGTATACAGAACGCCACAGATTCTAGACACTATCTTAGGCCCAGATTGCTGGAATCTGCCATACACACACTGTTTTCTGACTTAGCACACTGCT
The DNA here is from genome assembly GCF_905171765.1 of Bufo bufo. Taxonomy (NCBI): domain Eukaryota; kingdom Metazoa; phylum Chordata; class Amphibia; order Anura; family Bufonidae; genus Bufo; species Bufo bufo. The sequence continues at coordinate 114,177 of NW_024401151.1, forward strand.
GTCTACAGAACACCACAGATTAAAGACACTCTAGAGGGCCCAGAGCATTGGAATCTGCAATACCATGTTTCCTGATGTAGTTTCAGCATTGTATACAGAACGCCACAGATTCTAGACACTATCTTAGGCCCAGATTGCTGGAATCTGCCATACACACACTGTTTTCTGACTTAGCACACTGCTGTCTACAGAACACCACAGATTAAAGACACTCTAGAGGGCCCAGAGCATTGGAATCTGCAATACCATGTTTCCTGATGTAGTTTCAGCATTGTATACAGAACGCCACAGATTCTAGACACTATCTTAGGCCCAGATTGCTGGAATCTGCCATACACACACTGTTTTCTGACTTAGCACACTGCTGTCTACAGAACACCACAGATTAAAGACACTCTAGAGGGCCCAGAGCATTGGAATCTGCAATACCATGTTTCCTGATGTAGTTTCAGCATTGTATACAGAACGCCACAGATTCTAGACACTATCTTAGGCCCAGATTGCTGGAATCTGCCATACACACACTGTTTTCTGACTTAGCACACTGCTGTCTACAGAACACCACAGATTAAAGACACTCTAGAGGGCCCAGAGCATTGGAATCTGCAATACCATGTTTCCTGATGTAGTTTCAGCATTGTATACAGAACGCCACAGATTCTAGACACTATCTTAGGCCCAGATTGCTGGAATCTGCCATACACACACTGTTTTCTGACTTAGCACACTGCTGTCTACAGAACACCACAGATTAAAGACACTCTAGAGGGCCCAGAGCATTGGAATCTGCAATACCATGTTTCCTGATGTAGTTTCAGCATTGTATACAGAACGCCACAGATTCTAGACACTATCTTAGGCCCAGATTGCTGGAATCTGCCATACACACACTGTTTTCTGACTTAGCACACTGCTGTCTACAGAACACCACAGATTAAAGACACTCTAGAGGGCCCAGAGCATTGGAATCTGCAATACCATGTTTCCTGATGTAGTTTCAGCATTGTATACAGAACGCCACAGATTCTAGACACTATCTTAGGCCCAGATTGCTGGAATCTGCCATACACACACTGTTTTCTGACTTAGCACACTGCTGTCTACAGAACACCACAGATTAAAGACACTCTAGAGGGCCCAGAGCATTGGAATCTGCAATACCATGTTTCCTGATGTAGTTTCAGCATTGTATACAGAACGCCACAGATTCTAGACACTATCTTAGGCCCAGATTGCTGGAATCTGCCATACACACACTGTTTTCTGACTTAGCACACTGCTGTCTACAGAACACCACAGATTAAAGACACTCTAGAGGGCCCAGAGCATTGGAATCTGCAATACCATGTTTCCTGATGTAGTTTCAGCATTGTATACAGAACGCCACAGATTCTAGACACTATCTTAGGCCCAGATTGCTGGAATCTGCCATACACACACTGTTTTCTGACTTAGCACACTGCTGTCTACAGAACACCACAGATTAAAGACACTCTAGAGGGCCCAGAGCATTGGAATCTGCAATACCATGTTTCCTGATGTAGTTTCAGCATTGTATACAGAACGCCACAGATTCTAGACACTATCTTAGGCCCAGATTGCTGGAATCTGCCATACACACACTGTTTTCTGACTTAGCACACTGCTGTCTACAGAACACCACAGATTAAAGACACTCTAGAGGGCCCAGAGCATTGGAATCTGCAATACCATGTTTCCTGATGTAGTTTCAGCATTGTATACAGAACGCCACAGATTCTAGACACTATCTTAGGCCCAGATTGCTGGAATCTGCCATACACACACTGTTTTCTGACTTAGCACACTGCTGTCTACAGAACACCACAGATTAAAGACACTCTAGAGGGCCCAGAGCATTGGAATCTGCAATACCATGTTTCCTGATGTAGTTTCAGCATTGTATACAGAACGCCACAGATTCTAGACACTATCTTAGGCCCAGATTGCTGGAATCTGCCATACACACACTGTTTTCTGACTTAGCACACTGCTGTCTACAGAACACCACAGATTAAAGACACTCTAGAGGGCCCAGAGCATTGGAATCTGCAATACCATGTTTCCTGATGTAGTTTCAGCATTGTATACAGAACGCCACAGATTCTAGACACTATCTTAGGCCCAGATTGCTGGAATCTGCCATACACACACTGTTTTCTGACTTAGCACACTGCTGTCTACAGAACACCACAGATTAAAGACACTCTAGAGGGCCCAGAGCATTGGAATCTGCAATACCATGTTTCCTGATGTAGTTTCAGCATTGTATACAGAACGCCACAGATTCTAGACACTATCTTAGGCCCAGATTGCTGGAATCTGCCATACACACACTGTTTTCTGACTTAGCACACTGCTGTCTACAGAACACCACAGATTAAAGACACTCTAGAGGGCCCAGAGCATTGGAATCTGCAATACCATGTTTCCTGATGTAGTTTCAGCATTGTATACAGAACGCCACAGATTCTAGACACTATCTTAGGCCCAGATTGCTGGAATCTGCCATACACACACTGTTTTCTGACTTAGCACACTGCTGTCTACAGAACACCACAGATTAAAGACACTCTAGAGGGCCCAGAGCATTGGAATCTGCAATACCATGTTTCCTGATGTAGTTTCAGCATTGTATACAGAACGCCACAGATTCTAGACACTATCTTAGGCCCAGATTGCTGGAATCTGCCATACACACACTGTTTTCTGACTTAGCACACTGCTGTCTACAGAACACCACAGATTAAAGACACTCTAGAGGGCCCAGAGCATTGGAATCTGCAATACCATGTTTCCTGATGTAGTTTCAGCATTGTATACAGAACGCCACAGATTCTAGACACTATCTTAGGCCCAGATTGCTGGAATCTGCCATACACACACTGTTTTCTGACTTAGCACACTGCTGTCTACAGAACACCACAGATTAAAGACACTCTAGAGGGCCCAGAGCATTGGAATCTGCAATACCATGTTTCCTGATGTAGTTTCAGCATTGTATACAGAACGCCACAGATTCTAGACACTATCTTAGGCCCAGATTGCTGGAATCTGCCATACACACACTGTTTTCTGACTTAGCACACTGCTGTCTACAGAACACCACAGATTAAAGACACTCTAGAGGGCCCAGAGCATTGGAATCTGCAATACCATGTTTCCTGATGTAGTTTCAGCATTGTATACAGAACGCCACAGATTCTAGACACTATCTTAGGCCCAGATTGCTGGAATCTGCCATACACACACTGTTTTCTGACTTAGCACACTGCTGTCTACAGAACACCACAGATTAAAGACACTCTAGAGGGCCCAGAGCATTGGAATCTGCAATACCATGTTTCCTGATGTAGTTTCAGCATTGTATACAGAACGCCACAGATTCTAGACACTATCTTAGGCCCAGATTGCTGGAATCTGCCATACACACACTGTTTTCTGACTTAGCACACTGCTGTCTACAGAACACCACAGATTAAAGACACTCTAGAGGGCCCAGAGCATTGGAATCTGCAATACCATGTTTCCTGATGTAGTTTCAGCATTGTATACAGAACGCCACAGATTCTAGACACTATCTTAGGCCCAGATTGCTGGAATCTGCCATACACACACTGTTTTCTGACTCAGCACACTGCTGTCTACAGAACACCACAGATTAAAGACACTCTAGAGGGCCCAGAGCATTGGAATCTGCAATACCATGTTTCCTGATGTAGTTTCAGCATTGTATACAGAACGCCACAGATTCTAGACACTATCTTAGGCCCAGATTGCTGGAATCTGCCATACACACACTGTTTTCTGACTTAGCACACTGCTGTCTACAGAACACCACAGATTAAAGACACTCTAGAGGGCCCAGAGCATTGGAATCTGCAATACCATGTTTCCTGATGTAGTTTCAGCATTGTATACAGAACGCCACAGATTCTAGACACTATCTTAGGCCCAGATTGCTGGAATCTGCCATACACACACTGTTTTCTGACTTAGCACACTGCTGTCTACAGAACACCACAGATTAAAGACACTCTAGAGGGCCCAGAGCATTGGAATCTGCAATACCATGTTTCCTGATGTAGTTTCAGCATTGTATACAGAACGCCACAGATTCTAGACACTATCTTAGGCCCAGATTGCTGGAATCTGCCATACACACACTGTTTTCTGACTTAGCACACTGCTGTCTACAGAACACCACAGATTAAAGACACTCTAGAGGGCCCAGAGCATTGGAATCTGCAATACCATGTTTCCTGATGTAGTTTCAGCATTGTATACAGAACGCCACAGATTCTAGACACTATCTTAGGCCCAGATTGCTGGAATCTGCCATACACACACTGTTTTCTGACTTAGCACACTGCTGTCTACAGAACACCACAGATTAAAGACACTCTAGAGGGCCCAGAGCATTGGAATCTGCAATACCATGTTTCCTGATGTAGTTTCAGCATTGTATACAGAACGCCACAGATTCTAGACACTATCTTAGGCCCAGATTGCTGGAATCTGCCATACACACACTGTTTTCTGACTCAGCACACTGCTGTCTACAGAACACCACAGATTAAAGACACTCTAGAGGGCCCAGAGCATTGGAATCTGCAATACCATGTTTCCTGATGTAGTTTCAGCATTGTATACAGAACGCCACAGATTCTAGACACTATCTTAGGCCCAGATTGCTGGAATCTGCCATACACACACTGTTTTCTGACTTAGCACACTGCTGTCTACAGAACACCACAGATTAAAGACACTCTAGAGGGCCCAGAGCATTGGAATCTGCAATACCATGTTTCCTGATGTAGTTTCAGCATTGTATACAGAACGCCACAGATTCTAGACACTATCTTAGGCCCAGATTGCTGGAATCTGCCATACACACACTGTTTTCTGACTCAGCACACTGCTGTCTACAGAACACCACAGATTAAAGACACTCTAGAGGGCCCAGAGCATTGGAATCTGCAATACCATGTTTCCTGATGTAGTTTCAGCATTGTATACAGAACGCCACAGATTCTAGACACTATCTTAGGCCCAGATTGCTGGAATCTGCCATACACACACTGTTTTCTGACTTAGCACACTGCTGTCTACAGAACACCACAGATTAAAGACACTCTAGAGGGCCCAGAGCATTGGAATCTGCAATACCATGTTTCCTGATGTAGTTTCAGCATTGTATACAGAACGCCACAGATTCTAGACACTATCTTAGGCCCAGATTGCTGGAATCTGCCATACACACACTGTTTTCTGACTTAGCACACTGCTGTCTACAGAACACCACAGATTAAAGACACTCTAGAGGGCCCAGAGCATTGGAATCTGCAATACCATGTTTCCTGATGTAGTTTCAGCATTGTATACAGAACGCCACAGATTCTAGACACTATCTTAGGCCCAGATTGCTGGAATCTGCCATACACACACTGTTTTCTGACTTAGCACACTGCTGTCTACAGAACACCACAGATTAAAGACACTCTAGAGGGCCCAGAGCATTGGAATCTGCAATACCATGTTTCCTGATGTAGTTTCAGCATTGTATACAGAACGCCACAGATTCTAGACACTATCTTAGGCCCAGATTGCTGGAATCTGCCATACACACACTGTTTTCTGACTTAGCACACTGCTGTCTACAGAACACCACAGATTAAAGACACTCTAGAGGGCCCAGAGCATTGGAATCTGCAATACCATGTTTCCTGATGTAGTTTCAGCATTGTATACAGAACGCCACAGATTCTAGACACTATCTTAGGCCCAGATTGCTGGAATCTGCCATACACACACTGTTTTCTGACTTAGCACACTGCTGTCTACAGAACACCACAGATTAAAGACACTCTAGAGGGCCCAGAGCATTGGAATCTGCAATACCATGTTTCCTGATGTAGTTTCAGCATTGTATACAGAACGCCACAGATTCTAGACACTATCTTAGGCCCAGATTGCTGGAATCTGCCATACACACACTGTTTTCTGACTCAGCACACTGCTGTCTACAGAACACCACAGATTAAAGACACTCTAGAGGGCCCAGAGCATTGGAATCTGCAATACCATGTTTCCTGATGTAGTTTCAGCATTGTATACAGAACGCCACAGATTCTAGACACTATCTTAGGCCCAGATTGCTGGAATCTGCCATACACACACTGTTTTCTGACTTAGCACACTGCTGTCTACAGAACACCACAGATTAAAGACACTCTAGAGGGCCCAGAGCATTGGAATCTGCAATACCATGTTTCCTGATGTAGTTTCAGCATTGTATACAGAACGCCACAGATTCTAGACACTATCTTAGGCCCAGATTGCTGGAATCTGCCATACACACACTGTTTTCTGACTTAGCACACTGCTGTCTACAGAACACCACAGATTAAAGACACTCTAGAGGGCCCAGAGCATTGGAATCTGCAATACCATGTTTCCTGATGTAGTTTCAGCATTGTATACAGAACGCCACAGATTCTAGACACTATCTTAGGCCCAGATTGCTGGAATCTGCCATACACACACTGTTTTCTGACTTAGCACACTGCTGTCTACAGAACACCACAGATTAAAGACACTCTAGAGGGCCCAGAGCATTGGAATCTGCAATACCATGTTTCCTGATGTAGTTTCAGCATTGTATACAGAACGCCACAGATTCTAGACACTATCTTAGGCCCAGATTGCTGGAATCTGCCATACACACACTGTTTTCTGACTTAGCACACTGCTGTCTACAGAACACCACAGATTAAAGACACTCTAGAGGGCCCAGAGCATTGGAATCTGCAATACCATGTTTCCTGATGTAGTTTCAGCATTGTATACAGAACGCCACAGATTCTAGACACTATCTTAGGCCCAGATTGCTGGAATCTGCCATACACACACTGTTTTCTGACTTAGCACACTGCTGTCTACAGAACACCACAGATTAAAGACACTCTAGAGGGCCCAGAGCATTGGAATCTGCAATACCATGTTTCCTGATGTAGTTTCAGCATTGTATACAGAACGCCACAGATTCTAGACACTATCTTAGGCCCAGATTGCTGGAATCTGCCATACACACACTGTTTTCTGACTCAGCACACTGCTGTCTACAGAACACCACAGATTAAAGACACTCTAGAGGGCCCAGAGCATTGGAATCTGCAATACCATGTTTCCTGATGTAGTTTCAGCATTGTATACAGAACGCCACAGATTCTAGACACTATCTTAGGCCCAGATTGCTGGAATCTGCCATACACACACTGTTTTCTGACTCAGCACACTGCTGTCTACAGAACACCACAGATTAAAGACACTCTAGAGGGCCCAGAGCATTGGAATCTGCAATACCATGTTTCCTGATGTAGTTTCAGCATTGTATACAGAACGCCACAGATTCTAGACACTATCTTAGGCCCAGATTGCTGGAATCTGCCATACACACACTGTTTTCTGACTCAGCACACTGCTGTCTACAGAACACCACAGATTAAAGACACTCTAGAGGGCCCAGAGCATTGGAATCTGCAATACCATGTTTCCTGATGTAGTTTCAGCATTGTATACAGAACGCCACAGATTCTAGACACTATCTTAGGCCCAGATTGCTGGAATCTGCCATACACACACTGTTTTCTGACTTAGCACACTGCTGTCTACAGAACACCACAGATTAAAGACACTCTAGAGGGCCCAGAGCATTGGAATCTGCAATACCATGTTTCCTGATGTAGTTTCAGCATTGTATACAGAACGCCACAGATTCTAGACACTATCTTAGGCCCAGATTGCTGGAATCTGCCATACACACACTGTTTTCTGACTTAGCACACTGCTGTCTACAGAACACCACAGATTAAAGACACTCTAGAGGGCCCAGAGCATTGGAATCTGCAATACCATGTTTCCTGATGTAGTTTCAGCATTGTATACAGAACGCCACAGATTCTAGACACTATCTTAGGCCCAGATTGCTGGAATCTGCCATACACACACTGTTTTCTGACTCAGCACACTGCTGTCTACAGAACACCACAGATTAAAGACACTCTAGAGGGCCCAGAGCATTGGAATCTGCAATACCATGTTTCCTGATGTAGTTTCAGCATTGTATACAGAACGCCACAGATTCTAGACACTATCTTAGGCCCAGATTGCTGGAATCTGCCATACACACACTGTTTTCTGACTCAGCACACTGCTGTCTACAGAACACCACAGATTAAAGACACTCTAGAGGGCCCAGAGCATTGGAATCTGCAATACCATGTTTCCTGATGTAGTTTCAGCATTGTATACAGAACGCCACAGATTCTTGTAAATTTTTGTTTTATTAACAAATATAATAGCAAAATAATACAAGTTTAACAAAAAATATAAAATGAGATAACATCACCATTATACATGGAAGTTAGCATATATTATAACCTGTTGAGTCATCACAGGAATAACATTTCCTAATTTTAAGAAAGCATATTAAACAAAGTATTTATTTGACAGAAATATCAATATATATCAGTTCAAAGCTGATTTATAAAATGGTGAAAGGAAAAGAAAGGGTGGGGGGGGGGGGAGAGGAAAGGGAGACAAAAACTAGGGGTCAAACATTGTGGGGGAAAATAAAAAGTTGTCACATGTTTTATTCTATAGTTCGAGAGCAAAAGAGAAAAGAAGAATATTTAGTAATACAAATGTATAGACTTTAATCAAAGAACTTAGACAGTTTTCCAGTGGAGATGTAATCATACCATTTGGACCAGATCCCGAGGTATCTCTTAGGGTTGTCAGCAATTGTCCATTTGAGTTTTTCAAAGCGACTGATAGTTACAACTTCCTCCATCCAGTCCTGAATAGACGGAACCTCCGTACTAAGCCAGTGTCTGGGGATTATGGTTTTTAATGCAGCTATTAAAAAGGGAAACAGGCGGTCTTTAATGGCGCTGTGGTTTTTATTGTATAGCCCAAGCAGAACAAGTTCTGCATCTACTTTTATTTGTGAACCATATATTTCTGTAATAATGTGGTTAAATTTTTCCCACAGTGGCACAATTTTGGGACAGGAGTACCAAATATGGGTTATGGATCCAATTCCTTCACCACATCTCCAACAGTGTGCAGGAATTTCGGGGTTGATTTTATTTAGAATGACAGGGGTCCTGTACCATCTGGACAGTATTTTATAGTGTGACTCTTGGAGTCTGGTAGACGTGATTTGGGGAATTGAGGAATGTAGTATTGCCGTGGTTTCTTGCTCATTGAATGTTTTGTTTAATTCTTTGGACCAGCTAGACAGGAATGATGGGGATGACACTTTGTTATTGACAATGGAGTAAAACTTAGAAATTCCATGGCTTATGGAAGTCTTATTTATCATTAGCTTGGTAAGATCGTGTTCGCTATTTTGAGTCATAACTTGAGAACTTAGCTCTAAGAGGTGCTTCGTTATTTTGTCGTATTCTTTTTTATTAAATTTGGGGAGATCACTACTTTCTAAATATTTGGTGTATTCCATTGGCGAAGTGGCTGAGTAAATGGCTTTCAAAGGTATCATATAGCCCTTGGGGTGTGAGGTGATTTTATACCTAATCAGTCTCCAACCGTTTGGGATTGATGCTAGCAAGGGGAGTTCCAGGCAATTAGGGAATGGGATGGTATGTTTTTTGACAAGATTATGCCAAACGTGGATAGCATGTTTGGTGTAGGGGTTGTCAATTTTAGCATATAGATGTTTATTGCTCTTGGTCTTCCAGATCAGGTAATGGAGGGGGCATGGTGCACATCCCTCTTCCAAATCTACCCAGAGTTTTCTGGGTGGAAAAACATTCCATTCTTTAATACGAGTCAGGGTCGCAGCAGCGCTATAGTTACCAATATCCGGAAGACCAAGCCCACCCCTATGTTTAGCTCTCGTCAGGATATCAAACGATAGTCTGTTTTGCCCTCGCTTCCATATGAAGGAAAGAATCTTTCTTTTAATAGCTGTGTAAAAATTTTTGGGTAATGCCATAGGAATACCTTGGAGAAAGTATAGAACCCTGGGGAGGGTGATCATCTTAATTAAATTAATACGACCAAACCACGAAATGTATAGGTCATTCCATTCTTCTAGGTCAGTCTTTATTTTCTGCATGAGAGTGGTGAAATTTAACCGGTAGATGTCATTTAGGTTATTTGCGATATTCACGCCTAGATATTTGAAATATGTAGCTGTTGGTTTGAGGCCACTAATCAATTTTATTGAATCCCATGTGCGGCTATTTATGTTAACATTATAAATCGTAGATTTGGTTAAATTAACTTTGAAAAAAGATAAAGTACCAAACTGGTCTAGTTCCGATAGAAGATTTGGGATAGAGGTGAGCGGGTTGGTGATAAAAAATAATATGTCGTCTGCATAAGCTGCAGCCTTATGAGTAAGTCTATCTGTTTTTAAACCTGATATGTTATTGTTCTGTCTTATTTTGGCTAGAAGTGGTTCAAGAGAAATAATAAATAAGAGGGGAGACAATGGGCACCCCTGCCTAGTGCCATTTCGGATTTTAAAACCTTGAGAGACAGTACCATTCACCAATATCCGTGCTGAAGGAGTGGTGTACAGAGCCTGTATTTTCTTGATAAAGGAGACAGGAAGACCGAACCTGGAGAGGGTAGCCATCAGAAAACTCCAATTAAGCCTATCAAAAGCTTTTTCCGCATCAGTTGAGATAAAAGCTAAGGGTATCTTATTCTTTTTACAGTACTCCATGCCTAACAAGGCCTTCATGATGTTGTCCTTGGCCTCCCCTCCAGGCATAAAGCCCACCTGCTCTGGGTTTATAATTGTGGGTAAGATGGATTGCATTCTGTTAGCCAGAACTTTGGCATAAATCTTTAAATCATTGTTCAGGAGTGAAATTGGGCGGTAATTTTGGCATAGTGTGGGGTCTTTATCCTCTTTAGGGATAAGTGTGATATTAGCTGTCATTGTTTCCTGTCTAAAACTATTAGATAGACCGACTTCATTGAAATATTTAGTAATGTGGGGAATCAAAATTTCTTTGTATTTTTTATAATAGAAAATTCCGAAGCCGTCCGGTCCCGGACATTTACCAGACGGCAGCGTTGTAATTGCTTCTTCTATTTCGGCCTGGGAAAAAGGGGATTCTAACTTTTCTTTTTGAATTTTGTCAAGGCTTGGCAGATGTATCTGCTCAAGATAACCTTGGATGGCCTCATCCGTAGGGTTCGAGACCAATTCAGCACCCTGCAAATCATAAAGCTTACTATAATAATCGCGAAAGACTTCTGCTATTTTATCACTCAACTGTTCTATATTTCCTTTCTCGTTTCTGATCTTATGGATAGTGGTTTTATTTCTCTGTTTTTGCGTCAGTTTTGCTAGATCCCTTCCACATTTGTTTGCATGGATGAAGTGCCTGAATTTACTCATAAATAGATATCTCTCAGATTCCTTGTTTAAGGCTTCTTTGAATTCCATTCTAAGTTTTATAAGTTGTCTTTCGGTATCTTTAGCGCATGTCTTTTTATGCGATTTTTCTAAACTTTGTATTTTAGTTGTTAGGTCTAAGATCTTTTGCCTTTTTTCCCTTTTTTTCCTCGCTCCAATTTGCATCAAGTGTCCCCTAACAACAGCTTTATGAGCTTCCCATAAGGTAGCCCAGGAGATATCTTCTTTATTGTTTTCCTCAAAGAAAAATTTTATTTGTGCGGCAATGAAATTGGAGTCTGGGTTTGAAGTTATCAGAGTGTCATTAAGTTGCCAATTAAAGGGCCTGGTACTTTTGTCCCCCGCGGATAAAGTAACTATAAGTGGTGCGTGATCTGAGTGTAAGAAACAGTCATATTTCGCTCCACAAATTGTATCGAGTGTGTTATGTTTTACATATATCTGATCTATACGTGAATATTGGTTATGTACCTTTGAGAAATAAGAATAATCTCTTTCCCCAGGGTTGTAAAATCTCCAGGCATCTATAAGCAGTCTATCATGAGAACGCCACAGATTCTAGACACTATCTTAGGCCCAGATTGCTGGAATCTGCCATACACACACTGTTTTCTGACTCAGCACACTGCTGTCTACAGAACACCACAGATTAAAGACACTCTAGAGGGCCCAGAGCATTGGAATCTGCAATACCATGTTTCCTGATGTAGTTTCAGCATTGTATACAGAACGCCACAGATTCTAGACACTATCTTAGGCCCAGATTCCTGGAATCTGCCATACACACACTGTTTTCTGACTCAGCACACTGCTGTCTACAGAACACCACAGATTAAAGACACTCTAGAGGGCCCAGAGCATTGTAATCTGCAATACCATGTTTCCTGATGTAGTTTCAGCATTGTATACAGAACGCCACAGATTCTAGACACTATCTTAGGCCCAGATTGCTATAATCTGCCATACACACACTGTTTTCTGACTCAGCACACTGCTGTCTACAGAACACCACAGATTAAAGACACTCTAGAGGGCCCAGAGCATTGGAATCTGCAATAACATGTTTCCTGATGTAGTTTCAGCATTGTATACAGAACGCCACAGATTCTAGACACTATCTTAGGCCCAGATTGCTGGAATCTGCCATACGCACACTGTTTTCTGACTTAGCACACTGCTGTCTACAGAACACCACAGATTATAGACACTCTAGAGGGCCCAGAGCATTGGAATCTGCAATACCATGTTTCCTGATGTAGTTTCAGCATTGTATACAGAACGCCACAGATTCTAGACACTATCTTAGGCCCAGATTGCTGGAATCTGCCATACACACACTGTTTTCTGACTCAGCACACTGCTGTCTACAGAACACCACAGATTAAAGACACTCTAGAGGGGCCAGAGCATTGGAATCTGCAATACCATGTTTCCTGATGTAGTTTCAGCATTGTATACAGAACGCCACAGATTCTAGACACTATCTTAGGCCCAGATTGCTGGAATCTGCCATACACACACTGTTTTCTGACTCAGCACACTGCTGTCTACAGAACACCACAGATTAAAGACACTCTAGAGGGCCCAGAGCATTGGAATCTGCAATACCATGTTTCCTGATGTAGTTTCAGCATTGTATACAGAACGCCACAGATTCTAGACACTATCTTAGGCCCAGATTGCTGGAATCTGCCATACACACACTGTTTTCTGACTCAGCACACTGCTGTCTACAGAACACCACAGATTAAAGACACTCTAGAGGGCCCAGAGCATTGGAATCTGCAATACCATGTTTCCTGATGTAGTTTCAGCATTGTATACAGAACGCCACAGATTCTAGACACTATCTTAGGCCCAGATTGCTGGAATCTGCCATACACACACTGTTTTCTGACTCAGCACACTGCTGTCTACAGAACACCACAGATTAAAGACACTCTAGAGGGCCCAGAGCATTGGAATCTGCAATAACATGTTTCCTGATGTAGTTTCAGCATTGTATACAGAACGCCACAGATTCTAGACACTATCTTAGGCCCAGATTGCTGGAATCTGCCATACACACACTGTTTTCTGACTTAGCACACTGCTGTCTACAAAACACCACAGATTAATGACACTCTAGAGGGCCCAGAGCATTGGAATCTGCAATACCATGTTTCCTGATGTAGTTTCAGCATTGTATACAGAACGCCACAGATTCTAGACACTATCTTAGGCCCAGATTGCTGGAATCTGCCATACACACACTGTTTTCTGACTCAGCACACTGCTGTCTACAGAACACCACAGATTAAAGACACTCTAGAGGGCCCAGAGCATTGGAATCTGCAATACCATGTTTCCTGATGTAGTTTCAGCATTGTATACAGAACGCCACAGATTCTAGACACTATCTTAGGCCCAGATTGCTGGAATCTGCCATACACACACTGTTTTCTGACTTAGCACACTGCTGTCTACAAAACACCACAGATTAAAGACACTCTAGAGGGCCCAGAGCATTGGAATCTGCAATACCATGTTTCCTGATGTAGTTTCAGCATTGTATACAGAACGCCACAGATTCTAGACACTATCTTAGGCCCAGATTGCTGGAATCTGCCATACACACACTGTTTTCTGACTCAGCACACTGCTGTCTACAGAACACCACAGATTAAAGACACTCTAGAGGGCCCAGAGCATTGGAATCTGCAATACCATGTTTCCTGATGTAGTTTCAGCATTGTATACAGAACGCCACAGATTCTAGACACTATCTTAGGCCCAGATTGCTGGAATCTGCCATACACACACTGTTTTCTGACTCAGCACACTGCTGTCTACAGAACACCACAGATTAAAGACACTCTAGAGGGCCCAGAGCATTGGAATCTGCAATACCATGTTTCCTGATGTAGTTTCAGCATTGTATACAGAACGCCACAGATTCTAGACACTATCTTAGGCCCAGATTGCTGGAATCTGCCATACACACACTGTTTTCTGACTCAGCACACTGCTGTCTACAGAACACCACAGATTAAAGACACTCTAGAGGGCCCAGAGCATTGGAATCTGCAATACCATGTTTCCTGATGTAGTTTCAGCATTGTATACAGAACGCCACAGATTCTAGACACTATCTTAGGCCCAGATTGCTGGAATCTGCCATACACACACTGTTTTCTGACTCAGCACACTGCTGTCTACAGAACACCACAGATTAAAGACACTCTAGAGGGCCCAGAGCATTGGAATCTGCAATACCATGTTTCCTGATGTAGTTTCAGCATTGTATACAGAACGCCACAGATTCTAGACACTATCTTAGGCCCAGATTGCTGGAATCTGCCATACACACACTGTTTTCTGACTCAGCACACTGCTGTCTACAGAACACCACAGATTAAAGACACTCTAGAGGGCCCAGAGCATTGGAATCTGCAATACCATGTTTCCTGATGTAGTTTCAGCATTGTATACAGAACGCCACAGATTCTAGACACTATCTTAGGCCCAGATTGCTGGAATCTGCCATACACACACTGTTTTCTGACTCAGCACACTGCTGTCTACAGAACACCACAGATTAAAGACACTCTAGAGGGCCCAGAGCATTGGAATCTGCAATACCATGTTTCCTGATGTAGTTTCAGCATTGTATACAGAACGCCACAGATTCTAGACACTATCTTAGGCCCAGATTGCTGGAATCTGCCATACACACACTGTTTTCTGACTCAGCACACTGCTGTCTACAGAACACCACAGATTAAAGACACTCTAGAGGGCCCAGAGCATTGGAATCTGCAATACCATGTTTCCTGATGTAGTTTCAGCATTGTATACAGAACGCCACAGATTCTAGACACTATCTTAGGCCCAGATTGCTGGAATCTGCCATACACACACTGTTTTCTGACTCAGCACACTGCTGTCTACAGAACACCACAGATTAAAGACACTCTAGAGGGCCCAGAGCATTGGAATCTGCAATACCATGTTTCCTGATGTAGTTTCAGCATTGTATACAGAACGCCACAGATTCTAGACACTATCTTAGGCCCAGATTGCTGGAATCTGCCATACACACACTGTTTTCTGACTTAGCACACTGCTGTCTACAAACACCACAGATTAAAGACACTCTAGAGGGCCCAGAGCATTGGAATCTGCAATACCATGTTTCCTGATGTAGTTTCAGCATTGTATACAGAACGCCACAGATTCTAGACACTATCTTAGGCCCAGATTGCTGGAATCTGCCATACACACACTGTTTTCTGACTCAGCACACTGCTGTCTACAGAACACCACAGATTAAAGACACTCTAGAGGGCCCAGAGCATTGGAATCTGCAATACCATGTTTCCTGATGTAGTTTCAGCATTGTATACAGAACGCCACAGATTCTAGACACTATCTTAGGCCCAGATTGCTGGAATCTGCCATACACACACTGTTTTCTGACTCAGCACACTGCTGTCTACAGAACACCACAGATTAAAGACACTCTAGAGGGCCCAGAGCATTGGAATCTGCAATACCATGTTTCCTGATGTAGTTTCAGCATTGTATACAGAACGCCACAGATTCTAGACACTATCTTAGGCCCAGATTGCTGGAATCTGCCATACACACACTGTTTTCTGACTCAGCACACTGCTGTCTACAGAACACCACAGATTAAAGACACTCTAGAGGGCCCAGAGCATTGGAATCTGCAATACCATGTTTCCTGATGTAGTTTCAGCATTGTATACAGAACGCCACAGATTCTAGACACTATCTTAGGCCCAGATTGCTGGAATCTGCCATACACACACTGTTTTCTGACTCAGCACACTGCTGTCTACAGAACACCACAGATTAAAGACACTCTAGAGGGCCCAGAGCATTGGAATCTGCAATACCATGTTTCCTGATGTAGTTTCAGCATTGTATACAGAACGCCACAGATTCTAGACACTATCTTAGGCCCAGATTGCTGGAATCTGCCATACACACACTGTTTTCTGACTCAGCACACTGCTGTCTACAGAACACCACAGATTAAAGACACTCTAGAGGGCCCAGAGCATTGGAATCTGCAATACCATGTTTCCTGATGTAGTTTCAGCATTGTATACAGAACGCCACAGATTCTAGACACTATCTTAGGCCCAGATTGCTGGAATCTGCCATACACACACTGTTTTCTGACTCAGCACACTGCTGTCTACAGAACACCACAGATTAAAGACACTCTAGAGGGCCCAGAGCATTGGAATCTGCAATACCATGTTTCCTGATGTAGTTTCAGCATTGTATACAGAACGCCACAGATTCTAGACACTATCTTAGGCCCAGATTGCTGGAATCTGCCATACACACACTGTTTTCTGACTCAGCACACTGCTGTCTACAGAACACCACAGATTAAAGACACTCTAGAGGGCCCAGAGCATTGGAATCTGCAATACCATGTTTCCTGATGTAGTTTCAGCATTGTATACAGAACGCCACAGATTCTAGACACTATCTTAGGCCCAGATTGCTGGAATCTGCCATACACACACTGTTTTCTGACTTAGCACACTGCTGTCTACAGAACACCACAGATTAAAGACACTCTAGAGGGCCCAGAGCATTGGAATCTGCAATACCATGTTTCCTGATGTAGTTTCAGCATTGTATACAGAACGCCACAGATTCTAGACACTATCTTAGGCCCAGATTGCTGGAATCTGCCATACACACACTGTTTTCTGACTCAGCACACTGCTGTCTACAGAACACCACAGATTAAAGACACTCTAGAGGGCCCAGAGCATTGGAATCTGCAATACCATGTTTCCTGATGTAGTTTCAGCATTGTATACAGAACGCCACAGATTCTAGACACTATCTTAGGCCCAGATTGCTGGAATCTGCCATACACACACTGTTTTCTGACTCAGCACACTGCTGTCTACAGAACACCACAGATTAAAGACACTCTAGAGGGCCCAGAGCATTGGAATCTGCAATACCATGTTTCCTGATGTAGTTTCAGCATTGTATACAGAACGCCACAGATTCTAGACACTATCTTAGGCCCAGATTGCTGGAATCTGCCATACACACACTGTTTTCTGACTCAGCACACTGCTGTCTACAGAACACCACAGATTAAAGACACTCTAGAGGGCCCAGAGCATTGGAATCTGCAATACCATGTTTCCTGATGTAGTTTCAGCATTGTATACAGAACGCCACAGATTCTAGACACTATCTTAGGCCCAGATTGCTGGAATCTGCCATACACACACTGTTTTCTGACTTAGCACACTGCTGTCTACAGAACACCACAGATTAAAGACACTCTAGAGGGCCCAGAGCATTGGAATCTGCAATACCATGTTTCCTGATGTAGTTTCAGCATTGTATACAGAACGCCACAGATTCTAGACACTATCTTAGGCCCAGATTGCTGGAATCTGCCATACACACACTGTTTTCTGACTCAGCACACTGCTGTCTACAGAACACCACAGATTAAAGACACTCTAGAGGGCCCAGAGCATTGGAATCTGCAATACCATGTTTCCTGATGTAGTTTCAGCATTGTATACAGAACGCCACAGATTCTAGACACTATCTTAGGCCCAGATTGCTGGAATCTGCCATACACACACTGTTTTCTGACTTAGCACACTGCTGTCTACAAAACACCACAGATTAAAGACACTCTAGAGGGCCCAGAGCATTGGAATCTGCAATACCATGTTTCCTGATGTAGTTTCAGCATTGTATACAGAACGCCACAGATTCTAGACACTATCTTAGGCCCAGATTGCTGGAATCTGCCATACACACACTGTTTTCTGACTCAGCACACTGCTGTCTACAGAACACCACAGATTAAAGACACTCTAGAGGGCCCAGAGCATTGGAATCTGCAATACCATGTTTCCTGATGTAGTTTCAGCATTGTATACAGAACGCCACAGATTCTAGACACTATCTTAGGCCCAGATTGCTGGAATCTGCCATACACACACTGTTTTCTGACTCAGCACACTGCTGTCTACAGAACACCACAGATTAAAGACACTCTAGAGGGCCCAGAGCATTGGAATCTGCAATACCATGTTTCCTGATGTAGTTTCAGCATTGTATACAGAACGCCACAGATTCTAGACACTATCTTAGGCCCAGATTGCTGGAATCTGCCATACACACACTGTTTTCTGACTCAGCACACTGCTGTCTACAGAACACCACAGATTAAAGACACTCTAGAGGGCCCAGAGCATTGGAATCTGCAATACCATGTTTCCTGATGTAGTTTCAGCATTGTATACAGAACGCCACAGATTCTAGACACTATCTTAGGCCCAGATTGCTGGAATCTGCCATACACACACTGTTTTCTGACTTAGCACACTGCTGTCTACAGAACACCACAGATTAAAGACACTCTAGAGGGCCCAGAGCATTGGAATCTGCAATACCATGTTTCCTGATGTAGTTTCAGCATTGTATACAGAACGCCACAGATTCTAGACACTATCTTAGGCCCAGATTGCTGGAATCTGCCATACACACACTGTTTTCTGACTCAGCACACTGCTGTCTACAGAACACCACAGATTAAAGACACTCTAGAGGGCCCAGAGCATTGGAATCTGCAATACCATGTTTCCTGATGTAGTTTCAGCATTGTATACAGAACGCCACAGATTCTAGACACTATCTTAGGCCCAGATTGCTGGAATCTGCCATACACACACTGTTTTCTGACTTAGCACACTGCTGTCTACAGAACACCACAGATTAAAGACACTCTAGAGGGCCCAGAGCATTGGAATCTGCAATACCATGTTTCCTGATGTAGTTTCAGCATTGTATACAGAACGCCACAGATTCTAGACACTATCTTAGGCCCAGATTGCTGGAATCTGCCATACACACACTGTTTTCTGACTCAGCACACTGCTGTCTACAGAACACCACAGATTAAAGACACTCTAGAGGGCCCAGAGCATTGGAATCTGCAATACCATGTTTCCTGATGTAGTTTCAGCATTGTATACAGAACGCCACAGATTCTAGACACTATCTTAGGCCCAGATTGCTGGAATCTGCCATACACACACTGTTTTCTGACTCAGCACACTGCTGTCTACAGAACACCACAGATTAAAGACACTCTAGAGGGCCCAGAGCATTGGAATCTGCAATACCATGTTTCCTGATGTAGTTTCAGCATTGTATACAGAACGCCACAGATTCTAGACACTATCTTAGGCCCAGATTGCTGGAATCTGCCATACACACACTGTTTTCTGACTCAGCACACTGCTGTCTACAGAACACCACAGATTAAAGACACTCTAGAGGGCCCAGAGCATTGGAATCTGCAATACCATGTTTCCTGATGTAGTTTCAGCATTGTATACAGAACGCCACAGATTCTAGACACTATCTTAGGCCCAGATTGCTGGAATCTGCCATACACACACTGTTTTCTGACTCAGCACACTGCTGTCTACAGAACACCACAGATTAAAGACACTCTAGAGGGCCCAGAGCATTGGAATCTGCAATACCATGTTTCCTGATGTAGTTTCAGCATTGTATACAGAACGCCACAGATTCTAGACACTATCTTAGGCCCAGATTGCTGGAATCTGCCATACACACACTGTTTTCTGACTCAGCACACTGCTGTCTACAGAACACCACAGATTAAAGACACTCTAGAGGGCCCAGAGCATTGGAATCTGCAATACCATGTTTCCTGATGTAGTTTCAGCATTGTATACAGAACGCCACAGATTCTAGACACTATCTTAGGCCCAGATTGCTGGAATCTGCCATACACACACTGTTTTCTGACTCAGCACACTGCTGTCTACAGAACACCACAGATTAAAGACACTCTAGAGGGCCCAGAGCATTGGAATCTGCAATACCATGTTTCCTGATGTAGTTTCAGCATTGTATACAGAACGCCACAGATTCTAGACACTATCTTAGGCCCAGATTGCTGGAATCTGCCATACACACACTGTTTTCTGACTTAGCACACTGCTGTCTACAGAACACCACAGATTAAAGACACTCTAGAGGGCCCAGAGCATTGGAATCTGCAATACCATGTTTCCTGATGTAGTTTCAGCATTGTATACAGAACGCCACAGATTCTAGACACTATCTTAGGCCCAGATTGCTGGAATCTGCCATACACACACTGTTTTCTGACTCAGCACACTGCTGTCTACAGAACACCACAGATTAAAGACACTCTAGAGGGCCCAGAGCATTGGAATCTGCAATACCATGTTTCCTGATGTAGTTTCAGCATTGTATACAGAACGCCACAGATTCTAGACACTATCTTAGGCCCAGATTGCTGGAATCTGCCATACACACACTGTTTTCTGACTTAGCACACTGCTGTCTACAAAACACCACAGATTAAAGACACTCTAGAGGGCCCAGAGCATTGGAATCTGCAATACCATGTTTCCTGATGTAGTTTCAGCATTGTATACAGAACGCCACAGATTCTAGACACTATCTTAGGCCCAGATTGCTGGAATCTGCCATACACACACTGTTTTCTGACTCAGCACACTGCTGTCTACAGAACACCACAGATTAAAGACACTCTAGAGGGGCCAGAGCATTGGAATCTGCAATACCATGTTTCCTGATGTAGTTTCAGCATTGTATACAGAACGCCACAGATTCTAGACACTATCTTAGGCCCAGATTGCTGGAATCTGCCATACACACACTGTTTTCTGACTCAGCACACTGCTGTCTACAGAACACCACAGATTAAAGACACTCTAGAGGGCCCAGAGCATTGGAATCTGCAATACCATGTTTCCTGATGTAGTTTCAGCATTGTATACAGAACGCCACAGATTCTTGTAAATTTTTGTTTTATTAACAAATATAATAGCAAAATAATACAAGTTTAACAAAAAATATAAAATGAGATAACATCACCATTATACATGGAAGTTAGCATATATTATAACCTGTTGAGTCATCACAGGAATAACATTTCCTAATTTTAAGAAAGCATATTAAACAAAGTATTTATTTGACAGAAATATCAATATATATCAGTTCAAAGCTGATTTATAAAATGGTGAAAGGAAAAGAAAGGGTGGGGGGGGAGGGGAGAGGAAAGGGAGACAAAAACTAGGGTCAAACATTGTGGGGGAAAATAAAAAGTTGTCACATGTTTTATTCTATAGTTCGAGAGCAAAAGAGAAAAGAAGAATATTTAGTAATACAAATGTATAGACTTAATCAAAGAACTTAGACAGTTTTCCAGTGGAGATGTAATCATACCATTTGGACCAGATCCCGAGGTATCTCTTAGGGTTGTCAGCAATTGTCCATTTGAGTTTTTCAAAGCGACTGATAGTTACAACTTCCTCCATCCAGTCCTGAATAGACGGAACCTCCGTACTAAGCCAGTGTCTGGGGATTATGGTTTTTAATGCAGCTATTAAAAAGGGAAACAGGCGGTCTTTAATGGCGCTGTGGTTTTTATTGTATAGCCCAAGCAGAACAAGTTCTGCATCTACTTTTATTTGTGAACCATATATTTCTGTAATAATGTGGTCAAATTTTTCCCACAGTGGCACAATTTTGGGACAGGAGTACCAAATATGGGTTATGGATCCAATTCCTTCACCACATCTCCAACAGTGTGCAGGAATTTCGGGGTTGATTTTATTTAGAATGACAGGGGTCCTGTACCATCTGGACAGTATTTTATAGTCTGACTCTTGGAGTCTGGTAGACGTGATTTGGGGAATTGAGGAATGTAGTATTGCCGTGGTTTCTTGCTCATTGAATGTTTTGTTTAATTCTTTGGACCAGCTAGACAGGAATGATGGGGATGACACTTTGTTATTGACAATGGAGTAAAACTTAGAAATTCCATGGCTTATGGAAGTCTTATTTATCATTAGCTTGGTAAGATCGTGTTCGCTATTTTGAGTCATAACTTGAGAACTTAGCTCTAAGAGGTGCTTCGTTATTTTGTCGTATTCTTTTTTATTAAATTTGGGGAGATCACTACTTTCTAAATATTTGGTGTATTCCATTGGCGAAGTGGCTGAGTAAATGGCTTTCAAAGGTATCATATAGCCCTTGGGGTGTGAGGTGATTTTATACCTAATCAGTCTCCAACCGTTTGGGATTGATGCTAGCAAGGGGAGTTCCAGGCAATTAGGGAATGGGATGGTATGTTTTTTGACAAGATTATGCCAAACGTGGATAGCATGTTTGGTGTAGGGGTTGTCAATTTTAGCATATAGATGTTTATTGCTCTTGGTCTTCCAGATCAGGTAATGGAGGGGGCATGGTGCACATCCCTCTTCCAAATCTACCCAGAGTTTTCTGGGTGGAAAAACATTCCATTCTTTAATACGAGTCAGGGTCGCAGCAGCGCTATAGTTACCAATATCCGGAAGACCAAGCCCACCCCTATGTTTAGGTCTCGTCAGGATATCAAACGATAGCCTGTTTTGCCCTCGCTTCCATATGAAGGAAAGAATCTTTCTTTTAATAGCTGTGTAAAAATTTTTGGGTAATGCCATAGGAATACCTTGGAGGAAGTATAGAACCCTGGGGAGGGTGATCATCTTAATTAAATTAATACGACCAAACCACGAAATGTATAGGTCATTCCATTCTTCTAGGTCAGTCTTTATTTTCTGCATGAGAGTGGTGAAATTTAACCGGTAGATGTCATTTAGGTTATTTGCGATATTCACGCCTAGATATTTGAAATATGTAGCTGTTGGTTTGAGGCCACTAATCGATTTTATTGAATCCCATGTGCGGCTATTTATGTTAACATTATAAATCGTAGATTTGGTTAAATTAACTTTGAAAAAAGATAAAGTACCAAACTGGTCTAGTTCCGATAGAAGATTTGGGATAGAGGTGAGCGGGTTGGTGATAAAAAATAATATGTCGTCTGCATAAGCTGCAGCCTTATGAGTAAGTCTATCTGTTTTTAAACCTGATATGTTATTGTTCTGTCTTATTTTGGCTAGAAGTGGTTCAAGAGAAATAATAAATAAGAGGGGAGACAATGGGCACCCCTGCCTAGTGCCATTTCGGATTTTAAAACCTTGAGAGACAGTACCATTCACCAATATCCGTGCTGAAGGAGTGGTGTACAGAGCCTGTATTTTCTTGATAAAGGAGACAGGAAGACCGAACCTGGAGAGGGTAGCCATCAGAAAACTCCAATTAAGCCTATCAAAAGCTTTTTCCGCATCAGTTGAGATAAAAGCTAAGGGTATCTTATTCTTTTTACAGTACTCCATGCCTAACAAGGCCTTCATGATGTTGTCCTTGGCCTCCCCTCCAGGCATAAAGCCCACCTGCTCTGGGTTTATAATTGTGGGTAAGATGGATTGCATTCTGTTAGCCAGAACTTTGGCATAAATCTTTAAATCATTGTTCAGGAGTGAAATTGGGCGGTAATTTTGGCATAGTGTGGGGTCTTTATCCTCTTTAGGGATAAGTGTGATATTAGCTGTCATTGTTTCCTGTCTAAAACTATTAGATAGACCGACTTCATTGAAATATTTAGTAATGTGGGGAATCAAAATTTCTTTGTATTTTTTATAATAGAAGATTCCGAAGCCGTCCGGTCCCGGACATTTACCAGACGGCAGCGTTGTAATTGCTTCTTCTATTTCGGCCTGGGAAAAAGGGGATTCTAACTTTTCTTTTTGAATTTTGTCAAGGCTTGGCAGATGTATCTGCTCAAGATAACCTTGGATGGCCTCATCCGTAGGGTTCGAGACCAATTCAGCACCCTGCAAATCATAAAGCTTACTATAATAATCGCGAAAGACTTCTGCTATTTTATCACTCAACTGTTCTATATTTCCTTTCTCGTTTCTGATCTTATGGATAGTGGTTTTATTTCTCTGTTTTTTGCGTCAGTTTTGCTAGATCCCTTCCACATTTGTTTGCATGGATGAAGTGCCTGAATTTACTCATAAATAGATATCTCTCAGATTCCTTGTTTAAGGCTTCTTTGAATTCCATTCTAAGTTTTATAAGTTGTCTTTCGGTATCTTTAGCGCATGTCTTTTTATGCGATTTTTCTAAACTTTGTATTTTAGTTGTTAGGTCTAAGATCTTTTGCCTTTTTTTCCCTTTTTTTCCTCGCTCCAATTTGCATCAAGTGTCCCCTAACAACAGCTTTATGAGCTTCCCATAAGGTAGCCCAGGAGATATCTTCTTTATTGTTTTCCTCAAAGAAAAATTTTATTTGTGCGGCAATGAAATTGGAGTCTGGGTTTGAAGTTATCAGAGTGTCATTAAGTTGCCAATTAAAGGGCCTGGTACTTTTGTCCCCCGCGGATAAAGTAACTATAAGTGGTGCGTGATCTGAGTGTAAGAAACAGTCATATTTCGCTCCACAAATTGTGTCGAGTGTGTTATGTTTTACATATATCTGATCTATACGTGAATATTGGTTATGTACCGTTGAGAAATAAGAATAATCTCTTTCCCCAGGGTTGTAAAATCTCCAGGCATCTATAAGCAGTCTATCATGAGAACGCCACAGATTCTAGACACTATCTTAGGCCCAGATTGCTGGAATCTGCCATACACACACTGTTTTCTGACTCAGCACACTGCTGTCTACAGAACACCACAGATTAAAGACACTCTAGAGGGCCCAGAGCATTGGAATCTGCAATACCATGTTTCCTGATGTAGTTTCAGCATTGTATACAGAACGCCACAGATTCTAGACACTATCTTAGGCCCAGATTCCTGGAATCTGCCATACACACACTGTTTTCTGACTCAGCACACTGCTGTCTACAGAACACCACAGATTAAAGACACTCTAGAGGGCCCAGAGCATTGTAATCTGCAATACCATGTTCCTGATGTAGTTTCAGCATTGTATACAGAACGCCACAGATTCTAGACACTATCTTAGGCCCAGATTGCTATAATCTGCCATACACACACTGTTTTCTGACTCAGCACACTGCTGTCTACAGAACACCACAGATTAAAGACACTCTAGAGGGCCCAGAGCATTGGAATCTGCAATAACATGTTTCCTGATGTAGTTTCAGCATTGTATACAGAACGCCACAGATTCTAGACACTATCTTAGGCCCAGATTGCTGGAATCTGCCATACGCACACTGTTTTCTGACTTAGCACACTGCTGTCTACAGAGCACCACAGATTATAGACACTCTAGAGGGCCCAGAGCATTGGAATCTGCAATACCATGTTTCCTGATGTAGTTTCAGCATTGTATACAGAACGCCACAGATTCTAGACACTATCTTAGGCCCAGATTGCTGGAATCTGCCATACACACACTGTTTTCTGACTCAGCACACTGCTGTCTACAGAACACCACAGATTAAAGACACTCTAGAGGGGCCAGAGCATTGGAATCTGCAATACCATGTTTCCTGATGTAGTTTCAGCATTGTATACAGAACGCCACAGATTCTAGACACTATCTTAGGCCCAGATTGCTGGAATCTGCCATACACACACTGTTTTCTGACTCAGCACACTGCTGTCTACAGAACACCACAGATTAAAGACACTCTAGAGGGCCCAGAGCATTGGAATCTGCAATACCATGTTTCCTGATGTAGTTTCAGCATTGTATACAGAACGCCACAGATTCTAGACACTATCTTAGGCCCAGATTGCTGGAATCTGCCATACACACACTGTTTTCTGACTCAGCACACTGCTGTCTACAGAACACCACAGATTAAAGACACTCTAGAGGGCCCAGAGCATTGGAATCTGCAATAACATGTTTCCTGATGTAGTTTTTAGCATTGTATACAGAACGCCACAGATTCTAGACACTATCTTAGGCCCAGATTGCTGGAATCTGCCATACACACACTGTTTTCTGACTTAGCACACTGCTGTCTACAAAACACCACAGATTAATGACACTCTAGAGGGCCCAGAGCATTGGAATCTGCAATACCATGTTTCCTGATGTAGTTTCAGCATTGTATACAGAACGCCACAGATTCTAGACACTATCTTAGGCCCAGATTGCTGGAATCTGCCATACACACACTGTTTTCTGACTCAGCACACTGCTGTCTACAGAACACCACAGATTAAAGACACTCTAGAGGGCCCAGAGCATTGGAATCTGCAATACCATGTTTCCTGATGTAGTTTCAGCATTGTATACAGAACGCCACAGATTCTAGACACTATCTTAGGCCCAGATTGCTGGAATCTGCCATACACACACTGTTTTCTGACTTAGCACACTGCTGTCTACAAAACACTACGGATTAAAGACACTCTAGAGGGCCCAGAGCATTGGAATCTGCAATACCATGTTTCCTGATGTAGTTTCAGCATTGTATACAGAACGCCACAGATTCTAGACACTATCTTAGGCCCAGATTGCTGGAATCTGCCATACACACACTGTTTTCTGACTCAGCACACTGCTGTCTACAGAACACCACAGATTAGAGACACTCTAGAGGGCCCAGAGCATTGGAATCTGCAATACCATGTTTCTTGATGTAGTTTCAGCATTGTATACAGAACGCCACAGATTCTAGACACTATCTTAGGCCCAGATTGCTGGAATCTGCCATACACACACTGTTTTCTGACTCAGCACACTGCTGTCTACAGAACACCACAGATTAAAGACACTCTAGAGGGCCCAGAGCATTGGAATCTGCAATACCATGTTTCCTGATGTAGTTTCAGCATTGTATACAGAACGCCACAGATTCTAGACACTATCTTAGGCCCAGATTGCTGGAATCTGCCATACACACACTGTTTTCTGACTCAGCACACTGCTGTCTACAGAACACCACAGATTAAAGACACTCTAGAGGGCCCAGAGCATTGGAATCTGCAATACCATGTTTCCTGATGTAGTTTCAGCATTGTATACAGAACGCCACAGATTCTAGACACTATCTTAGGCCCAGATTGCTGGAATCTGCCATACACACACTGTTTTCTGACTTAGCACACTGCTGTCTACAGAACACCACAGATTATAGACACTCTAAAGGGGCCCAGAGCATTGGAATCTGCAATACCATGTTTCCTGATGTAGTTTCAGCATTGTATACAGAACGCCACAGATTCTAGACACTATCTTAGGCCCAGATTGCTGGAATCTGCCATACACACACTGTTTTCTGACTCAGCACACTGCTGTCTACAGAACACCACAGATTAAAGACACTCTAGAGGGCCCAGAGCATTGGAATCTGCAATACCATGTTTCTTAATGTAGTTTCAGCATTGTATACAGAACGCCACAGATTCTAGACACTATCTTAGGCCCAGATTGCTGGAATCTGCCATACACACACTGTTTTCTGACTCAGCACACTGCTGTCTACAGAACACCACAGATTAAAGACACTCTAGAGGGCCCAGAGCATTGGAATCTGCAATACCATGTTTCCTGATGTAGTTTCAGCATTGTATACAGAACGCCACAGATTCTAGACACTATCTTAGGCCCAGATTGCTGGAATCTGCCATACACACACTGTTTTCTGACTCAGCACACTGCTGTCTACAGAACACCACAGATTAAAGACACTCTAGAGGGCCCAGAGCATTGGAATCTGCAATACCATGTTTCCTGATGTAGTTTCAGCATTGTATACAGAACGCCACAGATTCTAGACACTATCTTAGGCCCAGATTGCTGGAATCTGCCATACACACACTGTTTTCTGACTCAGCACACTGCTGTCTACAGAACACCACAGATTAAAGACACTCTAGAGGGCCCAGAGCATTGGAATCTGCAATACCATGTTCCTGATGTAGTTTCAGCATTGTATACAGAACGCCACAGATTCTAGACACTATCTTAGGCCCAGATTGCTGGAATCTGCCATACACACACTGTTTTCTGACTCAGCACACTGCTGTCTACAGAACACCACAGATTAAAGACACTCTAGAGGGCCCAGAGCATTGGAATCTGCAATACCATGTTTCCTGATGTAGTTTCAGCATTGTATACAGAACGCCACAGATTCTAGACACTATCTTAGGCCCAGATTGCTGGAATCTGCCATACATACACTGTTTTCTGACTCAGCACACTGCTGTCTACAGAACACCACAGATTAAAGACACTCTAGAGGGCCCAGAGCATTGGAATCTGCAATACCATGTTTCCTGATGTAGTTTCAGCATTGTATACAGAACGC
Organism: Bufo bufo; assembly: GCF_905171765.1. NCBI lineage: Eukaryota > Metazoa > Chordata > Amphibia > Anura > Bufonidae > Bufo > Bufo bufo. The sequence goes on from NW_024401151.1 coordinate 142,890, forward strand.
CACAGATTCTAGACACTATCTTAGGCCCAGATTGCTGGAATCTGCCATACATACACTGTTTTCTGACTCAGCACACTGCTGTCTACAGAACACCACAGATTAAAGACACTCTAGAGGGCCCAGAGCATTGGAATCTGCAATACCATGTTCCTGATGTAGTTTCAGCATTGTATACAGAACGCCACAGATTCTAGACACTATCTTAGGCCCAGATTGCTGGAATCTGCCATACACACACTGTTTTCTGACTCAGCACACTGCTGTCTACAGAACACCACAGATTAAAGACACTCTAGAGGGCCCAGAGCATTGGAATCTGCAATACCATGTTTCCTGATGTAGTTTCAGCATTGTATACAGAACGCCACAGATTCTTGTAAATTTTTGTTTTATTAACAAATATAATAGCAAAATAATACAAGTTTAACAAAAAATATAAAATGAGATAACATCACCATTATACATGGAAGTTAGCATATATTATAACCTGTTGAGTCATCACAGGAATAACATTTCCTAATTTTAAGAAAGCATATTAAACAAAGTATTTATTTGACAGAAATATCAATATATATCAGTTCAAAGCTGATTTATAAAATGGTGAAAGGAAAAGAAAGGGTGGGGGGGGAGGGGAGAGGAAAGGGAGACAAAAACTAGGGGTCAAACATTGTGGGGGAAAATAAAAAGTTGTCACATGTTTTATTCTATAGTTCGAGAGCAAAAGAGAAAAGAAGAATATTTAGTAATACAAATGTATAGACTTTAATCAAAGAACTTAGACAGTTTTCCAGTGGAGATGTAATCATACCATTTGGACCAGATCCCGAGGTATCTCTTAGGGTTGTCAGCAATTGTCCATTTGAGTTTTTCAAAGCGACTGATAGTTACAACTTCCTCCATCCAGTCCTGAATAGACGGAACCTCCGTACTAAGCCAGTGTCTGGGGATTATGGTTTTTAATGCAGCTATTAAAAAGGGAAACAGGCGGTCTTTAATGCGCTGTGGTTTTTATTGTATAGCCCAAGCAGAACAAGTTCTGCATCTACTTTTATTTGTGAACCATATATTTCTGTAATAATGTGGTCAAATTTTTCCCACAGTGGCACAATTTTGGGACAGGAGTACCAAATATGGGTTATGGATCCAATTCCTTCACCACATCTCCAACAGTGTGCAGGAATTTCGGGGTTGATTTTATTTAGAATGACAGGGGTCCTGTACCATCTGGACAGTATTTTATAGTGTGACTCTGGAGTCTGGTAGACGTGATTTGGGGAATTGAGGAATGTAGTATTGCCGTGGTTTCTTGCTCATTGAATGTTTTGTTTAATTCTTTGGACCAGCTAGACAGGAATGATGGGGATGACACTTTGTTATTGACAATGGAGTAAAACTTAGAAATTCCATGGCTTATGGAAGTCTTATTTATCATTAGCTTGGTAAGATCGTGTTCGCTATTTTGAGTCATAACTTGAGAACTTAGCTCTAAGAGGTGCTTCGTTATTTTGTCGTATTCTTTTTTATTAAATTTGGGGAGATCACTACTTTCTAAATATTTGGTGTATTCCATTGGCGAAGTGGCTGAGTAAATGGCTTTCAAAGGTATCATATAGCCCTTGGGGTGTGAGGTGATTTTATACCTAATCAGTCTCCAACCGTTGGGATTGATGCTAGCAAGGGGAGTTCCAGGCAATTAGGGAATGGGATGGTATGTTTTTTGACAAGATTATGCCAAACGTGGATTAGCATGTTTGGTGTAGGGGTTGTCAATTTTAGCATATAGATGTTTATTGCTCTTGGTCTTCCAGATCAGGTAATGGAGGGGGCATGGTGCACATCCCTCTTCCAAATCTACCCAGAGTTTTCTGGGTGGAAAAACATTCCATTCTTTAATACGAGTCAGGGTCGCAGCAGCGCTATAGTTACCAATATCCGGAAGACCAAGCCCACCCCTATGTTTAGGTCTCGTCAGGATATCAAACGATAGCCTGTTTTGCCTCGCTTCCATATGAAGGAAAGAATCTTTCTTTTAATAGCTGTGTAAAAATTTTTGGGTAATGCCATAGGAATACCTTGGAGGAAGTATAGAACCCTGGGAGGGTGATCATCTTAATTAAATTAATACGACCAAACCACGAAATGTATAGGTCATTCCATTCTTCTAGGTCAGTCTTTATTTTCTGCATGAGAGTGGTGAAATTTAACCGGTAGATGTCATTTAGGTTATTTGCGATATTCACGCCTAGATATTTGAAATATGTAGGCTGTTGGTTTGAGGCCACTAATCGATTTTATTGAATCCCATGTGCGGCTATTTATGTTAACATTATAAATCGTAGATTTGGTTAAATTAACTTTGAAAAAAGATAAAGTACCAAACTGGTCTAGTTCCGATAGAAGATTTGGGATAGAGGTGAGCGGGTTGGTGATAAAAAATAATATTCGTCTGCATAAGCTGCAGCCTTATGAGTAAGTCTATCTGTTTTTAAACCTGATATGTTATTGTTCTGTCTTATTTTGGCTAGAAGTGGTTCAAGAGAAATAATAAATAAGAGGGGAGACATTGGGCACCCCTGCCTAGTGCCATTTCGGATTTTAAAACCTTGAGAGACAGTACCATTCACCAATATCCGTGCTGAAGGAGTGGTGTACAGAGCCTGTATTTCTTGATAAAGGAGACAGGAAGACCGAACCTGGAGAGGGTAGCCATCAGAAAACTCCAATTAAGCCTATCAAAAGCTTTTTCCGCATCAGTTGAGATAAAAGCTAAGGGTATCTTATTCTTTTTACAGTACTCCATGCCTAACAAGGCCTTCATGATGTTGTCCTTGGCCTCCCCTCCAGCATAAAGCCCACCTGCTCTGGGTTTATAATTGTGGGTAAGATGGATTGCATTCTGTTAGCCAGAACTTTGGCATAAATCTTTAAATCATTGTTCAGGAGTGAAATTGGGGCGGTAATTTTGGCATAGTGTGGGGTCTTTATCTCTTTAGGGATAAGTGTGATATTAGCTGTCATTGTTTCCTGTCTAAAACTATTAGATAGACCGACTTCATTGAAATATTTAGTAATGTGGGGAATCAAAATTTCTTTGTATTTTTTTATAATAGAAAATTCCGAAGCCGTCCGGTCCCGGACATTTACCAGACGGCAGCGTTGTAATTGCTTCTTCTATTTCGGCCTGGGAAAAAGGGGATTCTAACTTTCTTTTTGAATTTTGTCAAGGCTTGGCAGATGTATCTGCTCAAGATAACCTTGGATGGCCTCATCCGTAGGGTTCGAGACCAATTCAGCACCCTGCAAATCATAAAGCTTACTATAATAATCGCGAAAGACTTCTGCTATTTTATCACTCAACTGTTCTATATTTCCTTTCTCGTTTCTGATCTTATGGATAGTGGTTTTATTTCTCTGTTTTTGCGTCAGTTTTGCTAGATCCCTTCCACATTTGTTTGCATGGATGAAGTGCCTGAATTTACTCATAAATAGATATCTCTCAGATTCCTTGTTTAAGGCTTCTTTGAATTCCATTCTAAGTTTTATAAGTTGTCTTTCGGTATCTTTAGCGCATGTCTTTTTATGCGATTTTTCTAAACTTTGTATTTTAGTTGTTAGGTCTAAGATCTTTTGCTTTTTTCCCTTTTTTTCCTCGCTCCAATTTGCATCAAGTGTCCCCTAACAACAGCTTTATGAGCTTCCCATAAGGTAGCCCAGGAGATATCTTCTTTATTGTTTTCCTCAAAGAAAAATTTTATTTGTGCGGCAATGAAATTGGAGTCTGGGTTTGAAGTTATCAGAGTGTCATTAAGTTGCCAATTAAAGGGCCTGGTACTTTTGTCCCCCGCGGATAAAGTAACTATAAGTGGTGCGTGATCTGAGTGTAAGAAACAGTCATATTTCGCTCCACAAATTGTGTCGAGTGTGTTATGTTTTACATATATCTGATCTATACGTGAATATTGGTTATGTACCGTTGAGAAATAAGAATAATCTCTTTCCCCAGGGTTGTAAAATCTCCAGGCATCTATAAGCAGTCTATCATGAGAACGCCACAGATTCTAGACACTATCTTAGGCCCAGATTGCTGGAATCTGCCATACACACACTGTTTTCTGACTCAGCACACTGCTGTCTACAGAACACCACAGATTAAAGACACTCTAGAGGGCCCAGAGCATTGGAATCTGCAATACCATGTTTCCTGATGTAGTTTCAGCATTGTATACAGAACGCCACAGATTCTAGACACTATCTTAGGCCCAGATTGCTGGAATCTGCCATACACACACTGTTTTCTGACTTAGCACACTGCTGTCTACAGAACACCACAGATTAAAGACACTCTAGAGGGCCCAGAGCATTGGAATCTGCAATACCATGTTTCCTGATGTAGTTTCAGCATTGTATACAGAACGCCACAGATTCTAGACACTATCTTAGGCCCAGATTGCTGGAATCTGCCATACACACACTGTTTTCTGACTCAGCACACTGCTGTCTACAGAACACCACAGATTAAAGACACTCTAGAGGGCCCAGAGCATTGGAATCTGCAATACCATGTTTCCTGATGTAGTTTCAGCATTGTATACAGAACGCCACAGATTCTAGACACTATCTTAGGCCCAGATTGCTGGAATCTGCCATACACACACTGTTTTCTGACTTAGCACACTGCTGTCTACAGAACACCACAGATTAAAGACACTCTAGAGGGCCCAGAGCATTGGAATCTGCAATACCATGTTTCCTGATGTAGTTTCAGCATTGTATACAGAACGCCACAGATTCTAGACACTATCTTAGGCCCAGATTGCTGGAATCTGCCATACACACACTGTTTTCTGACTTAGCACACTGCTGTCTACAGAACACCACAGATTAAAGACACTCTAGAGGGCCCAGAGCATTGGAATCTGCAATACCATGTTTCCTGATGTAGTTTCAGCATTGTATACAGAACGCCACAGATTCTAGACACTATCTTAGGCCCAGATTGCTGGAATCTGCCATACACACACTGTTTTCTGACTTAGCACACTGCTGTCTACAGAACACCACAGATTAAAGACACTCTAGAGGGCCCAGAGCATTGGAATCTGCAATACCATGTTTCCTGATGTAGTTTCAGCATTGTATACAGAACGCCACAGATTCTAGACACTATCTTAGGCCCAGATTGCTGGAATCTGCCATACACACACTGTTTTCTGACTTAGCACACTGCTGTCTACAGAACACCACAGATTAAAGACACTCTAGAGGGCCCAGAGCATTGGAATCTGCAATACCATGTTTCCTGATGTAGTTTCAGCATTGTATACAGAACGCCACAGATTCTAGACACTATCTTAGGCCCAGATTGCTGGAATCTGCCATACACACACTGTTTTCTGACTCAGCACACTGCTGTCTACAGAACACCACAGATTAAAGACACTCTAGAGGGCCCAGAGCATTGGAATCTGCAATACCATGTTTCCTGATGTAGTTTCAGCATTGTATACAGAACGCCACAGATTCTAGACACTATCTTAGGCCCAGATTGCTGGAATCTGCCATACACACACTGTTTTCTGACTTAGCACACTGCTGTCTACAGAACACCACAGATTAAAGACACTCTAGAGGGCCCAGAGCATTGGAATCTGCAATACCATGTTTCCTGATGTAGTTTCAGCATTGTATACAGAACGCCACAGATTCTAGACACTATCTTAGGCCCAGATTGCTGGAATCTGCCATACACACACTGTTTTCTGACTCAGCACACTGCTGTCTACAGAACACCACAGATTAAAGACACTCTAGAGGGCCCAGAGCATTGGAATCTGCAATACCATGTTTCCTGATGTAGTTTCAGCATTGTATACAGAACGCCACAGATTCTAGACACTATCTTAGGCCCAGATTGCTGGAATCTGCCATACACACACTGTTTTCTGACTTAGCACACTGCTGTCTACAGAACACCACAGATTAAAGACACTCTAGAGGGCCCAGAGCATTGGAATCTGCAATACCATGTTTCCTGATGTAGTTTCAGCATTGTATACAGAACGCCACAGATTCTAGACACTATCTTAGGCCCAGATTGCTGGAATCTGCCATACACACACTGTTTTCTGACTTAGCACACTGCTGTCTACAGAACACCACAGATTAAAGACACTCTAGAGGGCCCAGAGCATTGGAATCTGCAATACCATGTTTCCTGATGTAGTTTCAGCATTGTATACAGAACGCCACAGATTCTAGACACTATCTTAGGCCCAGATTGCTGGAATCTGCCATACACACACTGTTTTCTGACTTAGCACACTGCTGTCTACAGAACACCACAGATTAAAGACACTCTAGAGGGCCCAGAGCATTGGAATCTGCAATACCATGTTTCCTGATGTAGTTTCAGCATTGTATACAGAACGCCACAGATTCTAGACACTATCTTAGGCCCAGATTGCTGGAATCTGCCATACACACACTGTTTTCTGACTTAGCACACTGCTGTCTACAGAACACCACAGATTAAAGACACTCTAGAGGGCCCAGAGCATTGGAATCTGCAATACCATGTTTCCTGATGTAGTTTCAGCATTGTATACAGAACGCCACAGATTCTAGACACTATCTTAGGCCCAGATTGCTGGAATCTGCCATACACACACTGTTTTCTGACTTAGCACACTGCTGTCTACAGAACACCACAGATTAAAGACACTCTAGAGGGCCCAGAGCATTGGAATCTGCAATACCATGTTTCCTGATGTAGTTTCAGCATTGTATACAGAACGCCACAGATTCTAGACACTATCTTAGGCCCAGATTGCTGGAATCTGCCATACACACACTGTTTTCTGACTTAGCACACTGCTGTCTACAGAACACCACAGATTAAAGACACTCTAGAGGGCCCAGAGCATTGGAATCTGCAATACCATGTTTCCTGATGTAGTTTCAGCATTGTATACAGAACGCCACAGATTCTAGACACTATCTTAGGCCCAGATTGCTGGAATCTGCCATACACACACTGTTTTCTGACTTAGCACACTGCTGTCTACAGAACACCACAGATTAAAGACACTCTAGAGGGCCCAGAGCATTGGAATCTGCAATACCATGTTTCCTGATGTAGTTTCAGCATTGTATACAGAACGCCACAGATTCTAGACACTATCTTAGGCCCAGATTGCTGGAATCTGCCATACACACACTGTTTTCTGACTTAGCACACTGCTGTCTACAGAACACCACAGATTAAAGACACTCTAGAGGGCCCAGAGCATTGGAATCTGCAATACCATGTTTCCTGATGTAGTTTCAGCATTGTATACAGAACGCCACAGATTCTAGACACTATCTTAGGCCCAGATTGCTGGAATCTGCCATACACACACTGTTTTCTGACTTAGCACACTGCTGTCTACAGAACACCACAGATTAAAGACACTCTAGAGGGCCCAGAGCATTGGAATCTGCAATACCATGTTTCCTGATGTAGTTTCAGCATTGTATACAGAACGCCACAGATTCTAGACACTATCTTAGGCCCAGATTGCTGGAATCTGCCATACACACACTGTTTTCTGACTTAGCACACTGCTGTCTACAGAACACCACAGATTAAAGACACTCTAGAGGGCCCAGAGCATTGGAATCTGCAATACCATGTTTCCTGATGTAGTTTCAGCATTGTATACAGAACGCCACAGATTCTAGACACTATCTTAGGCCCAGATTGCTGGAATCTGCCATACACACACTGTTTTCTGACTTAGCACACTGCTGTCTACAGAACACCACAGATTAAAGACACTCTAGAGGGCCCAGAGCATTGGAATCTGCAATACCATGTTTCCTGATGTAGTTTCAGCATTGTATACAGAACGCCACAGATTCTAGACACTATCTTAGGCCCAGATTGCTGGAATCTGCCATACACACACTGTTTTCTGACTTAGCACACTGCTGTCTACAGAACACCACAGATTAAAGACACTCTAGAGGGCCCAGAGCATTGGAATCTGCAATACCATGTTTCCTGATGTAGTTTCAGCATTGTATACAGAACGCCACAGATTCTAGACACTATCTTAGGCCCAGATTGCTGGAATCTGCCATACACACACTGTTTTCTGACTTAGCACACTGCTGTCTACAGAACACCACAGATTAAAGACACTCTAGAGGGCCCAGAGCATTGGAATCTGCAATACCATGTTTCCTGATGTAGTTTCAGCATTGTATACAGAACGCCACAGATTCTAGACACTATCTTAGGCCCAGATTGCTGGAATCTGCCATACACACACTGTTTTCTGACTTAGCACACTGCTGTCTACAGAACACCACAGATTAAAGACACTCTAGAGGGCCCAGAGCATTGGAATCTGCAATACCATGTTTCCTGATGTAGTTTCAGCATTGTATACAGAACGCCACAGATTCTAGACACTATCTTAGGCCCAGATTGCTGGAATCTGCCATACACACACTGTTTTCTGACTTAGCACACTGCTGTCTACAGAACACCACAGATTAAAGACACTCTAGAGGGCCCAGAGCATTGGAATCTGCAATACCATGTTTCCTGATGTAGTTTCAGCATTGTATACAGAACGCCACAGATTCTAGACACTATCTTAGGCCCAGATTGCTGGAATCTGCCATACACACACTGTTTTCTGACTTAGCACACTGCTGTCTACAGAACACCACAGATTAAAGACACTCTAGAGGGCCCAGAGCATTGGAATCTGCAATACCATGTTTCCTGATGTAGTTTCAGCATTGTATACAGAACGCCACAGATTCTAGACACTATCTTAGGCCCAGATTGCTGGAATCTGCCATACACACACTGTTTTCTGACTTAGCACACTGCTGTCTACAGAACACCACAGATTAAAGACACTCTAGAGGGCCCAGAGCATTGGAATCTGCAATACCATGTTTCCTGATGTAGTTTCAGCATTGTATACAGAACGCCACAGATTCTAGACACTATCTTAGGCCCAGATTGCTGGAATCTGCCATACACACACTGTTTTCTGACTTAGCACACTGCTGTCTACAGAACACCACAGATTAAAGACACTCTAGAGGGCCCAGAGCATTGGAATCTGCAATACCATGTTTCCTGATGTAGTTTCAGCATTGTATACAGAACGCCACAGATTCTAGACACTATCTTAGGCCCAGATTGCTGGAATCTGCCATACACACACTGTTTTCTGACTTAGCACACTGCTGTCTACAGAACACCACAGATTAAAGACACTCTAGAGGGCCCAGAGCATTGGAATCTGCAATACCATGTTTCCTGATGTAGTTTCAGCATTGTATACAGAACGCCACAGATTCTAGACACTATCTTAGGCCCAGATTGCTGGAATCTGCCATACACACACTGTTTTCTGACTTAGCACACTGCTGTCTACAGAACACCACAGATTAAAGACACTCTAGAGGGCCCAGAGCATTGGAATCTGCAATACCATGTTTCCTGATGTAGTTTCAGCATTGTATACAGAACGCCACAGATTCTAGACACTATCTTAGGCCCAGATTGCTGGAATCTGCCATACACACACTGTTTTCTGACTTAGCACACTGCTGTCTACAGAACACCACAGATTAAAGACACTCTAGAGGGCCCAGAGCATTGGAATCTGCAATACCATGTTTCCTGATGTAGTTTCAGCATTGTATACAGAACGCCACAGATTCTAGACACTATCTTAGGCCCAGATTGCTGGAATCTGCCATACACACACTGTTTTCTGACTTAGCACACTGCTGTCTACAGAACACCACAGATTAAAGACACTCTAGAGGGCCCAGAGCATTGGAATCTGCAATACCATGTTTCCTGATGTAGTTTCAGCATTGTATACAGAACGCCACAGATTCTAGACACTATCTTAGGCCCAGATTGCTGGAATCTGCCATACACACACTGTTTTCTGACTTAGCACACTGCTGTCTACAGAACACCACAGATTAAAGACACTCTAGAGGGCCCAGAGCATTGGAATCTGCAATACCATGTTTCCTGATGTAGTTTCAGCATTGTATACAGAACGCCACAGATTCTAGACACTATCTTAGGCCCAGATTGCTGGAATCTGCCATACACACACTGTTTTCTGACTTAGCACACTGCTGTCTACAGAACACCACAGATTAAAGACACTCTAGAGGGCCCAGAGCATTGGAATCTGCAATACCATGTTTCCTGATGTAGTTTCAGCATTGTATACAGAACGCCACAGATTCTAGACACTATCTTAGGCCCAGATTGCTGGAATCTGCCATACACACACTGTTTTCTGACTTAGCACACTGCTGTCTACAGAACACCACAGATTAAAGACACTCTAGAGGGCCCAGAGCATTGGAATCTGCAATACCATGTTTCCTGATGTAGTTTCAGCATTGTATACAGAACGCCACAGATTCTAGACACTATCTTAGGCCCAGATTGCTGGAATCTGCCATACACACACTGTTTTCTGACTTAGCACACTGCTGTCTACAGAACACCACAGATTAAAGACACTCTAGAGGGCCCAGAGCATTGGAATCTGCAATACCATGTTTCCTGATGTAGTTTCAGCATTGTATACAGAACGCCACAGATTCTAGACACTATCTTAGGCCCAGATTGCTGGAATCTGCCATACACACACTGTTTTCTGACTTAGCACACTGCTGTCTACAGAACACCACAGATTAAAGACACTCTAGAGGGCCCAGAGCATTGGAATCTGCAATACCATGTTTCCTGATGTAGTTTCAGCATTGTATACAGAACGCCACAGATTCTAGACACTATCTTAGGCCCAGATTGCTGGAATCTGCCATACACACACTGTTTTCTGACTTAGCACACTGCTGTCTACAGAACACCACAGATTAAAGACACTCTAGAGGGCCCAGAGCATTGGAATCTGCAATACCATGTTTCCTGATGTAGTTTCAGCATTGTATACAGAACGCCACAGATTCTAGACACTATCTTAGGCCCAGATTGCTGGAATCTGCCATACACACACTGTTTTCTGACTTAGCACACTGCTGTCTACAGAACACCACAGATTAAAGACACTCTAGAGGGCCCAGAGCATTGGAATCTGCAATACCATGTTTCCTGATGTAGTTTCAGCATTGTATACAGAACGCCACAGATTCTAGACACTATCTTAGGCCCAGATTGCTGGAATCTGCCATACACACACTGTTTTCTGACTTAGCACACTGCTGTCTACAGAACACCACAGATTAAAGACACTCTAGAGGGCCCAGAGCATTGGAATCTGCAATACCATGTTTCCTGATGTAGTTTCAGCATTGTATACAGAACGCCACAGATTCTAGACACTATCTTAGGCCCAGATTGCTGGAATCTGCCATACACACACTGTTTTCTGACTTAGCACACTGCTGTCTACAGAACACCACAGATTAAAGACACTCTAGAGGGCCCAGAGCATTGGAATCTGCAATACCATGTTTCCTGATGTAGTTTCAGCATTGTATACAGAACGCCACAGATTCTAGACACTATCTTAGGCCCAGATTGCTGGAATCTGCCATACACACACTGTTTTCTGACTTAGCACACTGCTGTCTACAGAACACCACAGATTAAAGACACTCTAGAGGGCCCAGAGCATTGGAATCTGCAATACCATGTTTCCTGATGTAGTTTCAGCATTGTATACAGAACGCCACAGATTCTAGACACTATCTTAGGCCCAGATTGCTGGAATCTGCCATACACACACTGTTTTCTGACTTAGCACACTGCTGTCTACAGAACACCACAGATTAAAGACACTCTAGAGGGCCCAGAGCATTGGAATCTGCAATACCATGTTTCCTGATGTAGTTTCAGCATTGTATACAGAACGCCACAGATTCTAGACACTATCTTAGGCCCAGATTGCTGGAATCTGCCATACACACACTGTTTTCTGACTTAGCACACTGCTGTCTACAGAACACCACAGATTAAAGACACTCTAGAGGGCCCAGAGCATTGGAATCTGCAATACCATGTTTCCTGATGTAGTTTCAGCATTGTATACAGAACGCCACAGATTCTAGACACTATCTTAGGCCCAGATTGCTGGAATCTGCCATACACACACTGTTTTCTGACTTAGCACACTGCTGTCTACAGAACACCACAGATTAAAGACACTCTAGAGGGCCCAGAGCATTGGAATCTGCAATACCATGTTTCCTGATGTAGTTTCAGCATTGTATACAGAACGCCACAGATTCTAGACACTATCTTAGGCCCAGATTGCTGGAATCTGCCATACACACACTGTTTTCTGACTTAGCACACTGCTGTCTACAGAACACCACAGATTAAAGACACTCTAGAGGGCCCAGAGCATTGGAATCTGCAATACCATGTTTCCTGATGTAGTTTCAGCATTGTATACAGAACGCCACAGATTCTAGACACTATCTTAGGCCCAGATTGCTGGAATCTGCCATACACACACTGTTTTCTGACTTAGCACACTGCTGTCTACAGAACACCACAGATTAAAGACACTCTAGAGGGCCCAGAGCATTGGAATCTGCAATACCATGTTTCCTGATGTAGTTTCAGCATTGTATACAGAACGCCACAGATTCTAGACACTATCTTAGGCCCAGATTGCTGGAATCTGCCATACACACACTGTTTTCTGACTTAGCACACTGCTGTCTACAGAACACCACAGATT